>NC_065443.1:258934556-259243576 GCF_917563875.1 Diabrotica virgifera virgifera
AAATAGAGGAATAAAGATAGATGGAGAAATGCTCAATCATCTGCGTTTTGCCGACGATATAGTACTTATTACCGAAGATCTGGGTGAAGCACAACAAATGCTACTAGAATTAGAAAACGTGTCTTCAACAATAGGTCTAAAAATGAACATCAGTAAGACCAAATTTATGACAAATTTAGTTCCCAGCGAACACCTAACCATCCAAAATCAAGTGGTAGAATTGACAGAAAAGTACATATATCTCGGTCATGAAGTCAGAATAGGCAAGGACAATCAGACCTGCGAATTTCAACGACGAATAACACTTGCTTGGGCGGCGTATGGATCACTAAGAGACATCTTTAAGAGCAACATCCCGACAGCTATGAAACGGAAGACATTTGACCAATGCGTTCTTCCTATTATGACATACGGAGCAGAAACTCTCACGCTCACAAAAACAACAGCACTAAAAATGCGAGTGGCACAAAGGCGCATGGAAAGATCGATTCTCGGCGTGACAAAAAAAGACAAAATAAGGAACCAAGACTTAAGGAAAAGAACAGGTATCACTGATGTCGTTGAACGTATAGCCAAGCTGAAATGGAATTGGGCAGGTCACATAGCGCGACTGAAAGACTCACGATGGACCAGAAAACTAATTGACTGGCGCCCAAGAGAAGACAAACGCAGCAGAGGACGACCACCAACACGCTGGATGGACGACATTAAACGAATATCCAAGAAATGGCAACAAGAAGCACAGAACCGTGAAGAGTGGCGAAGAATGGGAGAGACCTATGTCCAGCAGTGGACAGAAGAGGTTGTATGATGATGATGATGATTGTACCAAGACAGTTAATGGATCTAAATATGTGTGTACAAAAACTTATTATTAAGGAGGATTACAATATTGGTTGACAATCCCACATCTGATCGGAATGACACACCGGACAATACTGATATATTGTGATAATAACCGAGATAGTGTGCACAGTATCTTACCAGATAGGTTATGGTCTCCGGACTATTTTAAATAAAATAAAATACAAATACAATAATGAAAATGACATATAAAATTTGTGGAAAAGAAAAATATTGATTATGATTACTTTAATTGATTTTAGAAAAATGAATTTATTTGATTATTAAGAGGATATATGTTATTAAAAATGTTAAAGTTGAAATATGTTATGTAAAAGAATTGAAAATGTAAATTTTAATAATAAAACCTGTCGTTTCTACAAACAGTAGGCCTGTGGCTTCTCCAAACTCCGGTTAAGTTGATGCGGGAGAGCCAAGTAAGGTATCTTCCGGGTTTCCTCTACCTTAGGGGGAGTACTTCTCACCAACCAGAAGGTACGATGATGTGGTGCGACAAGGAGGTACTTCCTAGAAAAAAATAAAATCCATCCAATGCCAAATAACCCAAAATGATCGTCTATTCCATATCCAAAAAGATTGACTTAATCTTGATCTCCACCAGTGGCTAAAAAAACAAACCTTGATCAGCTGATTGCCTTGACCACACAAGAAACAGGGCCTCTGCAAAAAGGTGTACCACCTTATCAGAACTTGACAGAGAAAAAATCTAAGAAAAAATGAAGTTTGATATACTTGCTTGAAATGTCAGTGACCTTGATTATCCTTGACTGGAAAGAGCCTTTTTAAACGATAATAAGGAAGTATTTGAACAAGTAAATATGAATCTGGTAATCAAGATTACTTTAAGGAGTTATCTAAATGAGAGAATAAGAATGGTCATTGATTCCAAACTGATTTTGAACTGGAAGTATATAGTTAGAAAGAATTCTTTTCTCTGTAGAAAAAAATAAGTGCGATGGTATTGAAGTATTGCAAATCTGATGATTGAAGAATAACAATTCATTTGAAGATAATATATGTAAGATGTTTGAAATGAATGACAGGGTTATTTTTTTATTTAAGGAAAACATTATTTTTTTAATACATACCCATTACTCTTCAAAAAGGTGTTGGAAAACAAAAAAAACCTCTTTTTTTCAAAACACTTAACAACCAAGAACAAAACAACTTCTTCCCACGTAAACTTATATTCTATTCAAACATTTCAACTAAAATTTTATATTCTCTGTAATGGCCACTGGTGTGATGGGTCTGCCTTCAACAACAGCCGAGATTGAAGTGACGAATAGCCCCTTCTGCAATGACAATCACGTCAGCCGGAAGCCGTATCGACACACAAACCAACTTCTAGGTTCCGAATTCCCCAAAAGTTACCAATTTTGTCGTCGATCAACTGCAACTTTCAATACAATTGTCTGGAAAGTTGGTTGCATACCTAGTTCCTATTGGAATAAATATTTTAGTAACGATGGTAATAACTAATCGTTACAAATGGAAGGGAAAGTGCCGAAAGTGGAAGGAAGAAGAAAATTCTCCTGACTGAAGAACGTAAGAAACTGGACAGGCATGGATACACATTCGATACTAAGAACCGCTCAAGACAGAGATCAAGTTGCTGTAGTTATAGCCAACCTTTAGTAATCGAGAAGGCAGCTTAAGAAGAAGACTATTTGATGTATTTATTTTTTCCTCGGTCTGCCTTTTTGTTTTTCGTGGTATTCGATGATAGTACAGCTTGTTCCATTTATTTGTTATGCTTTTATTTTGAGGTCTATTTTTCCCTCATTGGTAATTATACTCACAAGATAATAATATGCGGTAACTATTTAACTATTTCCAGTTGTGTATTTTTGCATGTTATTTGCTTCCCTTTCGACGATGACCATTATTTTACTATTAGCGATGTTTATTTCCATTTTTAATTTTTCTATTTCCTTTGTGGCCCACTAACAGTATCAGCTATATACTGTCCGCCAAAGCACAATAACAAAAAGGGACAGTTTAAAAATTTCTTTTAACATTAGGAATAGATTTATAGCAGGAGGAGATTTTAATTCTAAGCATACTACCTGGGGATCCAGAAATATTACCACAAAAGGCAAAGAACTTCTTAAAGCTATAAATGCGACCAATGCAAATTACCTCATCACAAGGGAACCAACTTACTGGCCTACCGACAATACAAAAATACCTGATCTACTCGACTTCTATATTGTTAAAGGAATTAATGTTAAATTGTCAAAAGTAGAATCTTGTCACGATCTACCCTCTGACCACTCTAGCGTAATTGCGACATGGTATGCACAAATAACAAACAGTACTAAACAACCATCACTATACAGTAACAAAACAGACTGGAGCATTTTCAAGACTAAACTAGATGAACTAATTGACATAAACATCCCATTGAAAACAGAAAGTGACATCTACGCAGCCGTAGAAAATCTTTAGAAATCTATACAAGAAGCTGCTTGGTATGCTACCCCTGACTGCTACCAAACAGATTTTAAAGAGCATTGCCCAACTGTAATAAAGGAAATGATTGCTAGAAAGAGAAAAATAAAGGAAGAGTGGCGAAGAAAAAGAACACCTGAGAACAAGACGAAATTAAATAAAATTACCAAGGAAATTAAACTACAATTGCATAATATCAAAAATAACAAAATACAAGAATATCTTACAGGTTTATCAGCAAACGCAGATAGTGAATATTCCCTTTGTAAGGCCACGAGAAAAATCAAACACCCGATACAACAAATACCACCAATACGAAACCAAGAGGGAAACTGGTGTAGAAATAATAAGGAAAAAGCCGAAGAATTTGCAAATCACCTCACTAATGTATTCCAGTCACATCCCATGGAAGATGGTGACACAGAGGAAGAAATAAATGACTTCCTGGAATCGCCCTACCAGATGGACTTACCTATACAAAAAATCACCACTAAAGAAGTTAGAAATATGATCCAGCATTAAATCAGTCCAAAAAAAGCTCCAGGGTATGACCTGATCAACGGGAAAGTACTGCAGCAATTGACATGCAAAGGTCTGAAAATGGTAACGCAAGTATTTAATGCAATATTTAGGCTAGGTTACTACCCAGAATAATGGAAAGTTGCTCAAATTATTCTCATACCTAAGCCAGGGAAAAATAAAACTCAGGTGACTTCATACAGACCAATAAGCCTGCTGCCTGTCCTATCAAAAATCTTGGAAAAACTTCTCCTTACACAATTATCCCCAGTTATAGAAGAAAGAAAAACTAATTCCCCAACACCAATTTTTGTTGAGAACACAACACGGAACGATAGAACAGGTACATAGACTGGTAAAACACATCAGAAGTGATCTAGAAAATAAAAGGTATTGTTCTGCTGCATTCCTGGACATTGGTCAGGCCTTCGACAAGGTATGGCATGCTGGTATGCTCTTTGAACAAAAGAAAAACCTTCCCCATCCTTTTTATCAAATCCTACAAAGCTATATTTCCAACCGACATTTCCTAGTCAAGCAGTATACTGAATACACAAGTCTAAGACCAATAAAAGCCGGAGTACCACAAGGAAGTGTCTTGGGACCGATATTGTACTTGCTCTACACTGCTGACCTACCCACAAGTAACAAAACAATGTGTGCAACTTTTGCTGATGACACTGCTGTACTAGCCTCTCACCATGATCCAAATACAGCATCCAGAACCCTTCAGAAAGACCTTAATAATAAACAAATATGGCTTAAAAAATGGAAGATAAAGGCAAATGAGAGTAAATCCATCCATGTAACCTTCACCACGAAAAGACAAACATGTCCATCTGTAACACTAAATGAAACGCAACTCCCACAAACCGATACTGTCAAGTAACTAGGAATCTATCTTCATAGGAGATTAACTTGGCAAAAACACATTTTTACAAAAAGAAAACAACTAGGAATAAAATTTCGAGAAATGTACTGGATCATCGGTCGTAAATCTCAACTATCACTTGAAAACAAACTGCTGATATATAAAACTATATTAAAACCGGTGTGGACCTATGGTATCCAACTTTGGGGGACAGCCAGTCAAACTAACCTAGAAATACTGCAGAGATTCCAGAACAAAGTCCTTAGAACAATGCTGAATGCCCCTTGGTACGTGCCAAACTATGTGATAGAGCAAAACCTCAATGTGCCATCCATAAAAACAGTAATAACAGAATATTACAAAAAATATTCCAAGAGACTAGAATCTCATCCAAACGAGTTAGCCAGCAACCTCACTGATGACCACAATGATGTACGACGCCTGAAGAGATTCAAAATAGTGGACCTAGCAAGAAGATTCGAATAATCTGTGATAACTAAACTTATTTTAATTTGTTTTAATTTAATTTATGTAAAGAGGGTGATCACTCGATCTCCCTGTACACGTCAAATTTTCAATTTTTGTCAAATAATTTACCTATTGTTCTTAGTTGAGGACAGATTGTAAATATTACAACATTAGAAAAAATTCCTTTGTCCATACATTATGTTTATAAAAATGTTCATAAGTTTTTGCTTTTTTTGTCACGGAATCTAATGTAAGGATTATGTGATCCGTATACATAAGGCTTCTATTTTTACTTGTTGTAATTTTTGGTATCCTGTTATTGTCCGCATTTTGTTGTGTCTTTCTCCAGTATTTTTGATCAATTCGTTCATGAGTATTATGAATAGTGGCGAGCTAAGACTGTCTCCTTGTTTGATACCTCTTTTTCAGTTGAATTATTCAGATCTTTCTCCTGTTATCTGTAAACGTCCTTTTACTACCCTGTATATACTTTCCATTATTTTTATCAGTGTGATTTGTACTTTTCTGTTCTGCAAGTATTGCAGTATAATTTTTCTTCCTATAGAGTCGAATGCTGCTCTTAGATCTATGAATGCCAGACTGAGCTTTTCCCCGAGTCAATATTTCTTTCTATTATATTTCCAATGATGTAAACGTTATTGTTGGTTTGTCTTTCTTGTCTATACGCTGCTTGTTCTTCTATTGGATTATTATTATATTGGATATTGATCTCTTGGCTTTTTGAACTTGTTGCCTTACTTCTTTCTCAACGTCTCCATAGCTAGACAGTGTAACCTCTAGGTACTTTATTACCATTTCTTTTTCATTGCTAACAACTTTATCAACTTGCCGTTTACAACATATTGGACCTTTACAGATTACTGTTGATCCAGATTTCTGAGTTGAAATAATCATGTTAAATTCCCCTGTGCTTGTTTAAATCTGTGAATTTGTCATTGAAGGCTATCTTTATTTTGGACTAACAATATTGCATCATCTGAGTACAAAAGTAAGAAACGTCATTATTTTAATTTCACTGTTGCCCATTTATGCATGCTCTTCTTTGTTGATGCCCTTCATGAGTGTATCCATCATCCGATTGAACGGTATTATAGGGCTTAGTTAATTCCCTTGTCTTATTTCATTGCCTTATTTCATTGTGTTGAGTTTTAACCTTTAACTACACGCGCTGGCATATTTTTGTACGCCAGATATAAGAATTCTACTGCAAATATATTAAAACATTTTTTTTGACCTTGTTTCTCTCTCTAACCTATCACTAGAATGTGCTTTACAATTTGGTTTTAGTCTCGTTATAATCGGCGTTCTGGGAAGATCGTAATTTACAGTTTATTATTTGTTGTTTCCGGTGGTGGACAATATACGCCACGATTATATTAATATAGGTAGTAATATAAGTACATATTTCAATTGTTTTTTAGTCATTATAGCACAAAATATATTTTTCTTTATAAACAATACTTTTTCTCGTGTAAAAAATTACATTTCAAAAAATTTTTTATTAGTAATTTTATTTATTATGAAATCCAGTTATTCCATGATTCCAGTTATAAATCCCAATTGGCTTACTGAGAAGGAACTCCAAGAATTCACTGGTGCCGAATAAGGTTTATAACAAACAACTAAATGTATTTTTTCAAAAAAACCATAAACAAATCCGCTGTTTTTAAGTGTATTTTCTTGTGGCGTATAAAGTACGCCACGCGTGTAGTTATGTTATAACTTGATGCGCGGGTAGTTAAAGGTTAAATTGATTTTATAATATCCAGCGGGATCTCTTCATTATACATATCTTATTGTATCAAACGTTATCTTCAAAGTCGATTCAAACATAGGAATACATGTTTATTGTATTCTAGTGCTTTCGCTGGAATCAGACAGCAATATAAAGACCAATGGTAACACGTCAAGGCCAACTGAAATACAACGAGGTGTTACGCAGGGTTGTGTGCTATCACCCATACTGTTTAACGTCTACTCTGAGGGAATATTTGCGAACGCTTTATCGCACTTTTTAGAAGGAATCAGGATAAACGGTCAAAGACTAAATAACATCCGCTATGCAGATGACACGGTATTAATGACTGATTCGGACCATAGTCTGCAGATACTGTTGGATAGGGTTACTGCGAGTTGTGAAAAAATGGGGATGAAGATCAATACTGCGAAAACCAAAGTTATGAAAATATCAAGGAACAAAAATTTACCTCTTCCAATATATGTGAAACACCAACAGCTTGAATACGTAAGCCAATACAAATATCTTGGTTGCTGGTTCAACAGTCAACTTGATTATAAACAAGAAGTAAGGGCGAGAATAGAGATAGCCCGACAGGGGTTTATCAAAATGAAAAGCTTATTTTGTAACAGTAGCATTAGTATCAGCCTTAGATGTCGATTTCTGCATTGCTATGTGTGGTCAATACTTTTGTTTGCAACGGAGGCCGGGACACTCAACACAACACTGATGAACAAGTTAGAAGCCTTTGAACTCTGGCTTTCTAGAAGAATCTTAAAAATACCTTGGACAACCCACACCACCAAAAAAGATGTTCTGAGGAGAATAGGTACAGATAGGGAACTGCTAAAAATCATTAAAATCAGAAAAGGTAGCTACCTGGGACACATAATGAGAAACGAAAAGTACCGCCTCGCGCAACTGATCATCCAGGGGAAGATTGAAGTAAGATGGGGCCCCGGTAGGCGTCAGATTTCATGGCTTAGAAATATCAGAGACTGGACCGGCCTTGATTCAACATCTTTGTTTAGAGCCGCATTGGACAGATACAGATTTGCCAGTGTAGTCGCTAACCTACACTAAAGGAGAAAGCACCACAAGAAGAAGTGCTTTCTCTGTATTCTGCTTTATGACGTATATTGCAACTATACACGATTTTAAGCTTATGAGCTGATTTACTTGTTCTTACAAAATGTCAGGGCGGTATTTGGCAAATTGATAACTGTATATAATAATATGTAGTTTTCTGGCTATTTCCTATAGCTATTTTGCAATAATAGGATTGCCTCGCTTGTCCTCCATTTTTCTGGTATTTTATTGTGTCTTATAATCTTGTTAACTAATGTTGAAAGGTGTGCTGTGCAGAGTATCTTGTTTCATCTTTATAATCATTCTGTAACACTTTCAGTGCCGCGTATTTAGTGCCTCCTAAATGTATATTTTAAATAGAGTTGGGGATAATCAGTCCTAATCCTTTATTTAATATGAAAAATTCTAGTGTCCTTGTGCCCAGTTTTACCACTGCTATGTTATTTTTATAGATATTATACATCCACACAACCAAAGTTATATGGAATCACTATATATTTCAAAGAAATATTTATTTCTTTTGAAAAAACTTATTAGTGTTGCGCGAATAATAAAGGTTTTTATTGAAAATAAATAAATCGATAAGACAATCAGATAGTACATCTCGGTACGTTATAGGTTATTTGCTAAAGTTGCAAATTGAACAAAAATAAATTAACAAACTTTTGCGTTCAAAAACGAAAATATGCCTCATGTGGGGTTATAGAACTTACAATGGGGAAAGATTATTGGTCTTGGCCAACAAGTATCGTTTTCAGAGGGACTTAGCTGCAAAGCTTGGCGTAACACAGGGCGTTCTGTCCAAAACTTATGCTAGGTAACAAGAACTAGGAAAGCCCAAAAATAAAGCAAGAAAAAGTCGCCAAAAAGTAATAATTGCTCGCCACTATCGTTTAATTGTCCAATCAGCTGGAAGATACCCGACCATTTCTCACCTGCAGCTCCAAAGGCAGCTTTTGGAAGCTACAAGTGTAACTCTTTCAGTTGAAAAGATAAGAAGAAGAGTTCGTGCCAAGAAGTATACATCAGGGCACAGTTATGGGTTCCCGAGTTATCCAGGCAGCACAAGATTAATTGCCTAAATTGGTGTCTTCACCACCAAAACTGCAACATTGGTAATTGACAAAATGTGCAATTTTCAGAAAAAGTCAGGATTTGTGTAAAATCAGATGACCCACGAAATCGTGTACTTAGAGGTAGAGGAAGACAAGCAAGAACGAAAACTGTCAGACCTGTTCAGAAATATAAAAGAGGAAGTGTAATGTTCTGGAGAGGAATTCTGATCCGTAAAAAACCTTAATTTTCATCCAATCAACTTTAACTGCTTACAGGTAGGTATGTTGATAACCTGTAGTTAGGCTCTGGAGAGGTACAACAGGAGAAAATTTAATTTTCAGGCATGGTAATGGACCTCCACATACCACTAGAGCGGAAGCAGAAGGTATCCCTTGTTTGGAGTGGCCAGCTTGCCGCTTTCCAATTTTCCCATTGTTAAGTTTATCGAACGCTTCTTTTGCTGCGTTATGAATATCTATCTTTTTTTTGTTCACACCTTCGATATTTTTCTGAAGCTATTTTCTTCTTGAATATTAATACTATTCGCGATTCTTTTATTGTTTCGATATCGTTCTCAAAATATTTGAAACTTAAAAATAACTTATCTTAGTTAAATTGTCTTTTACTCCCAATAAAAATAGTATTTCATGCAGATACTGGCACTAACATCATACCACATACTGTAGCTTATTGGTAAGTCTTAGTTTATAGAAAAATTTTATCGATGGTTTTCTTAAACTTGTTAGATTATACCTAGTTGTATTAAGTCATTAATAGGGAGAAAAGCTTTTCTAGCTACCCCTAAAATCAGGTGGCTTAACCAAACGAAGTAATACAGAGGATGTCCCATTACCAAAGGCATCCAAACTAACGCTAAGTTCAACGCCTCCCCATTCGGTATGTCCTTCGATGGGGAGAGGTGGTGGTATAGCTTGGGGGTCAGATAGGTACTACTCCATTACGGGGTGTGACCGGTTTGATCTTCGGACATGTAGGTCCCACTTTGCCATTGGAACACACATGTCCCCGGGGATGGTGTTGATACGAGCATGTATGTGTGTGTGTCTAGTTGTATCAACTTATTGACGGTTATAATAACATACTCACGGACAAAAATATTGCATATTTTATCTTCAATCGTTATTTATTTTTTAAATTTGAAATGTTAAGTATTTTTTTATTTATTTATTTATCTATTTATTTTATTTATTTATTTGATGTATTTTAATTTATTAGAGATAAATAAATATTTAAAAATAGCATTTGTCACCGAATATGCAATAATGTAGCAAATTAACAAACATTGCATAGTATGGAAAGTGTGCTTTGGCGACTTGACAATTCTTGTTTTGTAGAAATGTCATTTAGAATATGTCAGTTGCGCAGATTTATTTTTCGATTCTACAGTTTTCTTGCTAATATGCCACATTTAAATGAGTTATTTTGCCCTAGAATTGTTACTTTAAGAAATAGACAAGAAGATGTTGCGTGGATAGCAAATATCCATCAGTCGACTGTTTCTCGTATAGTAAAGCGATTCAATGAGACTGGGGAATACAAACGGTGACCCGGTCAAGGACGAAAAAGATGTACAACGCCAAGAGATGACCAATATTTAAGACTTAAATCTTTGAGTCGTATAGGTCTGGATCCCGCGTATGAAAAAAATGTTGATTAATAGCAAGTTGAAAATTTGTTAATAGCTTAAGGGTGTCTAGTCGAACAAACTTTGATATATGGGAACACTGAAACAGGGGAAGTTTTAATTGTGGAACAGGTTAAAAATTTGGAACGGTCAGACCACGAAAACGTCACATGTATTTTGTCCGACACAACTTAAAATTGATTTGTTACCCTTTCATTAAACTCTCATGCAAAAATCAGACTGCTATTTATCACCTGTCATAATTCCTGTCATTTGACATGTTCTACATGTTGCACTCATTAAAATGCCCATTTGGTGATAAATATCAGTCTGATTTTTGCATTAGACTTTAATGAAAGGGTAACAAATCAATTGGAAGTTCTGTCGGACAAAATACATGTGACGTTTTCGTGGTATAACCGTACCAAATTTTTAACCTGTTCCACAATTAAATCTTCCCCTGTTCCAGTGTTCCCATATATCAAAGTTTGTCCGACTAGACCTTAAGCTATTAACAAATTTTCAGCTTGCTATTAATCAACTTTTTTTATATACGCGGGATCCAGACCTAGTACACTTACAGCTCTTTATCTCAAAAATGAATTACTGATCACAAGTCAAGTTAATATAAGTGTCAAAACTGTGACTCGAAGACTTAAAGTGGTTGGTTTGAATCCAAAACGGCCTGCCGGAGTTCCACTTTTTCTACCACGATATAAAACTCAAAGGTTGCACTTTGCAAGAGCCCACGTTAACTGGAACGAACATCAATGGAGAACAGTTCTTTTCACAGATGGAACGAGGACACAATTATGACAGCGAGATGGACGTGATCGAGTATACAGAAGGTCTCGGGAACGTTTCGCAGAATATAATCTTATATAAAATGTCAGTTTTGGTGGCAGTTCCATAATGCTATGGGGAGGCATTAGTTGGGAGATTCGTACGGAGCTTATTGATGTGAATATTCGAATGAATGCTGACTGGTACATCCTTGAAAAGCATGTTTTTCCTTATGCAGCCTTCATTGGGTATGATAATTTTGTGCTATTGCATGATAATGCTTGTGCATATACCGCAGGAACAGTCATACAATATCTTGAAGATGTTGGGGTTGAGGCTCTAGACTGGCCACCAATGAGCCCTGATGCAAATTTCATAGAACATATATGGGACTTCCTAAAAGACGTATACGAGCAAGGAATCTAGCTCCAAACTCATTTGCAGAATTAAGAAATGCAGTACAGGTAGAACGGAATCGACTTACGCAAGAAACCATCCAAGATATTCTGCGGAGCATGCCTAGAAGGATGCAGGCAATCATTGGAGCTAGAGGAGGAAATACTAGGTACTAAATTGTTACAATGTTGCCGTAAAAATTGTTCTATTGTCGTTATTGTTTGTTTTTCTAATTAAACGTTATAAGCAAAATCAGACTATTTTATTAATTTCTCTAAAAATTAGTTGTGACTCTGCAATACGCAAGTATATTGACAATAAATATACGTAGGATAGTCCAGCTCAACATATTTGGGAATAAAAAGTACAAAAATTTTTATACTTAAGGAAAAAGATATACAGTAGAGCGTCGATTATCCGAACTAATTGGGGGACATGGGTGTTCGGAAAACCGATTTGTTCGGATAATCGAACTATATTGATATAGTCATACATATTTTTATCCACAAGTGAATAAAAGCCATATTTATATACCTACATATTTATTTATGTCTTGGTAATGACAAATAGCAATTAAACTTAAAGATATTTTACGCGTTAATTACTTACGCTTGCTGGGTACTCGAGTGCGGGGCGCGGGAGTCGTGAGTTCGGATAACCGGTCGTTCGGTTGATCGACGTTCGGATAATCGACTCTCTACTGTACTTCAAAAATAAAATATGCAATATTTTTGTCTGTGAGTGTATATTGCACATAATTATGATGTGAACCTCTTGGAGAATGTTTATATAGTACTGTTAAACTTAATTCCATCATAAAGTGGTCCGATTCACGTTCTGGACCCTGGGTGAGCACTTGTTAATACGCTACACAATACTACAGTTTCCCATCATTTCTTTATACTAAATAGCTTATACTAAAACAATTTTATTGTCGAATAAACTACCCTCATAAAATGATTTCTGTGGCGGCAATGAAAATTAAAGGCGGTCCAAACGCCGAAATGGAAAATAACAATTTCCTAATTTTTCCTAATTTCGTTCGACACGTTTCCGTAAAAGTTACTAAACGAAAGAAAAAAAACTTCTTGCCTTCTTTAAAAGCAACTGAATTTACATATAAATTTAATCTAAATGTTAGATGCAATTCAACATCTTGAGTCGTATAATACGTACGAACATTTGGAACGGCTTCAAGTCGACTCGATCGTATAAAAAATTAGGTAGGTAGGGTTTCTGAAAAAGACATTCTGCATTCTATTCGGCATTATCCGAGTTTTACAGAAGTTCATTTATTTGTACGTTGAGATTGTACGATCGTTTTAAGAAATGGCAATAATGCTCAAATAGAAGTTTCACTATTAGTCCAGGGTAATAAGGTTTTTTCCATGACACTTGAACAGCCAGGGTACTGAAGCATTTTTTCGACAGGTAATACCTATAAGATCAAATTGTAACTATTTCCTGCGTAGGATCTGGCGGCCATTTTTATTTATAAACAATTAAGTGTAAAAAAATGGCATTTTTCATTTTTTTTTTCAAATCAATGGAAAACAGGGAAACTTATTGTTTTTTTAGTACAAATATCTTCGAGATGACGGAAAAAGCTTCAAAATGACGTATTACAAAGTAGTTTGATATACTCATTTATTGTTAATATAATTGCAAAAATAGGTCGGAATTGCAAAAATAAATTAATTTCGCAATAACTGTTGTAAAAATTAATGTACAGCTTTGAAATTTTTGTCAAATAAGGGTTCTTTGGTGCTTAATATGTGATAAAAATTTCAAAGCGATTCATTTAATTGTTTAAATTTTATTCAAATTGTTTATCCCAGAGAGCATTTTTTTGTAATAACATAAGTCAGAAGAAAATGACGTTAGTACCATTCCACAGATGTCAAATGGAAGAGCAGGAGCTATATTTTCAGCTTGGTTTAAAAAAGGTGAATAAAAAATGCATTTATTAGTAAAAAATAATTAAGCAAAAGTATCGTAAATATTTCCTTATAAATTTTTACTTTGTTATATAAGAAATTATACATATTTATTACAATTTTTTATCAATAATGATATAGATAACATTATTTGGTAGTTGTGCACTTAAAACAGGGTAAAAAAGTTATTTTTTTTTGGAAACAGTTATTCAAAAAGTTTATAAAGAAAAATTGACGATACTTTTGCATAATTATGTATTACTAATAAATGCATTTTTTTTTCACTTTGTGAAACCATGTTGAAAATGTAGCTCATGCTCTTTCATTTGACACCTATGGAATGGTTCTAGGGTCATTTTTTTCTGACTTATGTTATTGCAAAAAAATGCTCTCTGGGATAAACAATATGAATAAAATTTATACAATTCAATCAATCGCTTTGAAATTTTTATTACAATATTAAGCACCAAAGAACTCTCATTTGACACAAATTTCAAAGCTGTACACTAATCTTTACAGCAGTTATTGACAAAATATTTTTTTTGCAATTCCGAACTTTTTTCGCAATTATATTAAAATAAATGAGTATATCAAACTTTGTAACACGTCATTTTAAAGCTTTTTCCATAATCTCGAAGATATTAGTACTATAAAAATTATAAGCTCCACTGTTTTCCGTTGATTTAAAAAAATGGAGAAAAATGCCATTTTTTGACAGTTAATTGTTTATCTATAAATAAAAATGGCCGCCAGATCCTACGCAGGAAATAGTTATAATTTGTTCCTATAGGTATTACCTGTCGAAAAAACGCTTCAGTACCCTGGCTGCTGGAGTGTCACGAACAGGGTATATTTTTGTCTTATTACCCTGGCCTATATAGTAACTTTTAAAATTAAACCCCTCTAATTTGTAATCTCACATTAATTTTAAATAACTAATTTTACCTATACATTTATGTATAACTCTAATAAATAAATAATATATTAATTTATTTATGAGGTTAATGACTTTCCAGTAAAACCAACTCGACTATACCTACCTGTTTTTAAACTAGGAGGAGTAAACTCAAAAGACAGATTCACACCCAATAATGTCACTAGAAAACTAACCAGTTGTATATTGTATATGAACGCCCTTATTTCGACATTAAGTATTTTTAAATATTGACTCTATAGACCTGGATCCCGCGTAAGAAAAAAAAGTTGATTAATAGCAAGCTGAAAATTTGTTAATAGCTTAACGGTGTCTAGTCGGACAAACATTGATGCACGGGAACACTGAAACAGGGGAAGTTTTAACGGTGGAGCATGATAAACCTGTCATCCTGACAAGTTGATGATGGTGAAAAATAGCAAGTTGTTTTTAAGTTTATTCAATAGCCAACGTTATATAATATATGAAAAAATGTTTGTCCGACAAAAAGGTTGGGCATTTTAACGAGTCCGACACGTAGAACATGTCACATCACAGGAACTATGTTGGTGATGAATAGCAGTCTGATTTTTGCATGAGAGTTTAATGAAAGTTTAAAAAAGCAATTGGAAGTTCTGTCGGACAAAATGAATGAGAAATTTTCCTAGTCGGACATTCTAAACATGTAAGATATAGACAAAAATGTTGGTGATAAATAGCAAGCTAATTTTGATTTGTTTATGTACAAATTGTAGTTTGTAACGCAAAAAGTTATATGTCGGACAAAAAGTTTGGGCAAATCGAAGGAAATAAATAAAAAATATTTTTTCAGAATGACTTAGTCACATATTGATAAAGCTATTTTAGTTGTATATTATTATTTATATTCACATATTTGCATGTGCATATAAACTCCTGGACAAAATTAACGCACCACTTTAGTTAATCTAAATATTTACAATATGAACACAAAATAAAACTAAGTTACATTGAAATAATAATAAACACCTACAAGTAAGTCCAACATGACTTTATCATGACCTTAATTTGCCTTATTGTTTCTTTAAAAATTGTTTTTGCCGGAAATGCGTAAATAAGCTAGCATAACTCCAAATTGCAAAAAGAAAAAAATCAGTAAAGTAACACAATAAAATGCATCTGGGTCAACACTAATACCGTGTAGGCCCTCCTCTACTTCTTATGACTGCATTTATGCGTCGAGGTATGCTTGATATCAAATGTTCAACAAAAGCTTGCGGAATATTCTCCCATTCTTCAATAACGGCCTTAATGAGTTGGTTGCGATTGGCAATAGAGGGTCTACGACTTCGAATCTTTTTTTTGAGATAGTCCCATAGATGCTCTATAGGATTCATGTCCGGACTGTTAGGTGGCCACTCTAATAATGCAATATCAACATCATTTAGGTAGCCAATAACCTGTCGAGCCACATGAGGACGAGCGTTGTCTTGCATGAATAAAAAATTAGGTCCAAGAAACGGAGCAAAAGGCATTACATGTTCGACAAAAATGTTCTCTAAGTAATAATGGGCATTCATAGACCTCGTACGTATGGGGACCAACTCCGTACGAGCTTCAAAACAAATTTCCCCCCAAAACATTTTAGAGCCACCACCAAAAGGTACTGTAGGAGAGATATTGCAGCTGGCAAACCTTTCTCCTCGCCTTCGCCAGACACGCTCACGATCATCTGGAGCTTTTAGGCTTACTCTAGTCTCATCGGAGAAAAGAACTCGTTTCCAATCATCGATGGTTCAATTTTGATGCAATCTTGCAAAATTCAATCTCTGAACCCTGTGTTCTCTGGTAAGCAAGGATTTTTTGGCCGGTTTCCTGTTGCTCAATTCTGCTTCATGTAAACGTCTTCTAACTGTTCGAGACGATATCGCGACATTTCGAACATCTGCTAGTTCATTTTTTAGCAAACTGCTAGTGACTCTCGTATCTCTGAGAGCACGTTGTCTCAAAAAACGATCATCAATTTGATTAGTGCAACGTTTTCGCCTTTGCTCTGGTCTTCGATGGTACGACCATGTTTCATTATATCGCCTCACCTTGCGACTGATGCTGGAATGATGTCTTCTTAACAAACCTGAAACGTATTGCGTTGAATATCCTTCATCTCCCTCTACGATTAAGAATGCTAAGTGGCTACGTATTTAACACGCTATTATACGGTGTAGAGGCCTCGACTCTCAAACAGAACAACATAAAAAATATTGAAAGTTTCGAGATGTGGTGCTACCGTCGAATGCTGAAGATAAGTTGGGTTGAAAGAATCACAAATCTTGAAGTAATACGAAGGATAGGAAGAGACCCAGAAATTTTATTAACGATAAAACGAAGAAAACTCGAGTATTTGGGTCACCTGATGAGAGGTCATAAATACGCATTACTTCAAAATATAATGCAAGGAAAAATAGAAGGAGAACGGAATCCAGGCCGTAGAAGAATGTCGTGGATGCGGAATTTGAGAGAGTGGTTTGGCTGCACCACTAATGAACTTTTTAGGTCAGCTGTAAACAAAATCAGGGTAGCCTTGATGATTTCCAATCTCCGATAGGAGTGGCACAAGAAGAAGAAGAAGAAGATCCTTCATCTAGGAGAGTCGATGCTCACACTGCCTCCTCCATTGACAAATTTCTTTGGAGGTTCATTTTTTTATTTGATTTTTATGTAAATGAACTTCCAAACATGCATGTGATGAAAAATATCACAATTAAAAGCTTGTTTCTCACAAGCACTTTGCTTTAATCGGCACTTTTTATGAAAAGTTTAACTCACTTTTAGTCTAAAACGAAGTTTAATTGGTTTAATACAAATTATTGTTAAAACAAGACTATTATTAGCTTACATAACAACTGTCACTGTCAAACAAGGTCCATAGGCAACTTGTCGTACAGTAAATTATCAATCAATAAAGATTATTGAGAAAAATATGAGTGGTGCGTTAATTTTGTCCAGGAGTTTATATACATGCACACTCCAAAAACAGTGACATAAGTATCAATGCATGTATATATTGTAAAACAATTTTTTGGGTGGAGTTTGTTCTAGATATTCTCAAAATGACAATAAAAAATGTCAAAGAACATGTGAAAGCAATCTCTTAGGCTTTTCTAATTAGGCGCATCAGAAAGTACGGAAAATTTGCTACAAAAAACGTTGTATACATTTTTTTCCATACTCAAATCTTAACCCTGTAAACAACATTGAAAAATGTGAAGAGGCTAAAACTTCGGTGCTTATAAGAATATACGTAAATATGACACATTATGCTTAGAAGTATGTATTAGAAGGCTGCATTTGTCAGTGTGACACTTTGTGCTATACAAAGTAGTATTTGAAAGTACATGGTCTCTGAGTTTCTGTTTGCCACGTGTATTGGAAATTAAAATTTATATTAACTATGGAGTGTTTTTGTGTCTATTTTTGAGTGTCAACAGTTTAAATTTTAAGTCGCCAAATCAAAAGTGAAACCATTCAACGGAACATTTTTGAGTAATTTTCGAACATTTTACAAAGTTAGTAAAATACTTGGTCATCAATTCAATGAGGTTCATTTGCCAGATAATTGTGAAAGTTCTATTGAATATCATTCTTCGTGCTATAATGCTTTGCTTGATTGAAAAAGGGTACCTAAATAAATTATTACTAAAATTGTATAACGTAATTTTTCTCAACTTTCTACAAATGAAATAATAATGTAATTAATATGTCACATGGCAAGAAATAATTTGCTGCCAAAATAAATCGATTAGTTTAAATTTGAAGTTACGATTGCAATTTATTATGAATTATTGTCAAAAGTGACAGTTTTTCTTAAATGGAAATGTATTCATAGACATAAGTGTAAACAGGGAATACAGTGCAAAAAGTCGATAGGTGGTCTATCTATCTCTTTTAACCCAGCGATCCCGCGCATGTGGCAGACAAAGATAGCTAGACCACTCAATCCATAATATAATTTGCCTGATCTACTATAAATGTATTACAGTGAGGTATCTAAATGATGTTGAGATAAATCGAAAGATATCGATTGTAATTGATTGCAGCTACTTTTGACATAGAATAATCACCCCTTATTGAAATTTCAAAAATTATTTTTTTAAATTGTCCGACTACAAAATCTACCCCTTATTTTTTTCCGACAACAGTTATTCTTGGTAAGGAATAATTTACTTAATTAAATTTCGTCTTTGTCGGAAAGCTATGTATCACCAGCATTTTTGTCTATATCTTACCTGTTTAGAATGTCCGACTACGAAAACATCCCATTAATTTTGTCGGACAGAACTTCCAATTGCTTTTTTAACCTTTCATTAAACTCTCATGCAAAAATCAGACTGCTATTCATCACCAACATAATTCCTGTGATGTGACATGTTCTACGTGTCGGACTCGTTAAAATGCCCAACATTTTTGTCGGACAAACATTTTCGCATATATTACATAACGTTGGCTATCGAATAAACTCAAAAACAACTTGCTATTTTTCACAATCATAAACTTGTCAGGACGACACGTTTATCATGCTCCACAGTTAAAACTTCCCCTGTTCCAGTGTTCCCGTGCATCAAAGTTTGTCCGACTAGACACCGTTAAGCTATTAACAAATTTTTAGCTTGCTATTAATCAACTTTTCTTTCTTACGCGGGATCCAGGTCTACTAGATTCTAGAGCTGCTACAAACAATTTTGATAAAATATTTTCTCCTTGTCTTACTTTCCGAATTAAGCTAAATTTATTTATATGTATTTTAATGTAGTCGTGTATTTGATTGACGTATTGGTATGGCAAAAAATGCGATGAGTCGCCTAACTGAAGTTTGGAAAGACTGATCTATCTCTCAAAATATCAAGATGAGACTGGTGAATGCCCTTGTATTCTCAATATTTCTATACGGAGCAGAGACTTGGACACTTCGCGCATGCGAGCGCCAAAAATTGATGCATTTGAGATGTGGTGCTGGAGAAGAATGCTGCGCATACCTTGGACAGCTCATAGGACAAACGTTTCCATTCTAAACCAACTCAATATTAAAAAAAGGCTGTCCACAATATGTCTGCAACCAATTCTGCAATTCTTTAGTCACGTGGTTCGCAGAGGTGACGACAGTTTGGAGAGATTAATTGTTTCTGAAAACGTTCCGAGGAGAAGATCAAGGGGACGATCACCAACTAGATGGTCTAACCAAATAAATCATTCAGCTGGAAACTGATTCTGCGAAGCTCTTAGAGCAGCTGAAGATAGAGACCAATGGAGAAACATTGTTAGGAATATTGGAAGAAATCACGATCCTGAGTAATGGGGAAACGACAGGAGAGAGAGTGTAGTTGATGAAGCGTTATTATAAATTTTTCTAATAAGTGACGTATACCTGTAATATTTTTGGCTTTGTTTAGTTCTTATAATACCGTTTCAAATTTTACAGAATCAAAAGCCTTCTCGTAATTGATAAACGTAAGGGCCAGTAGTATGTTGTACTTCATGCAATTTTCAGTTAATATCTTTACGATATAAAATACGTATTTGTGCCTTATCCTATCCTGAAACCTGCTATAATAATATGTTAGAAAGTAAAAATTATATGTAATATGACATCAAGTTCAACACTACATTTCTACGTGTGGATTTGAGTTCGTATACATCTGTGCTTGCCTATTTATAAAGAACAAGCTTAACATTGCGATGATGATGATTCTCATGTCTACCAATTTAAATACAAAGACTGAAAACCTATGCAGCTAAGGCATATGCATACTATCTTAAATACATCTACAGAGGGCTGCGCACTACGCAGGTCTCTTCGGGAAGATATATTTTACACATTTCATCTAGTACAAAGGACCACAAACGATAATTAATTAATAGTTTTCGTTTACCTATTAGAGTGGATAATACCTTTTGTAGGGCTGCCAAATGTATTTAAGGAAATATATGCTGTAGAATGATTTTTTACTAAAAAACTACTAATTGAGTTACAAACGGGTTGCACATTCTGATGTAAAATGAAAATAGGAATTGATAAAATAATATTTTTATAAAATTGTGAAAAATGTTTTCATTGAAAAAACATTTTTCTCTTTTGCTTTCATGGTCCTGACAGCTTTTAATGCGTTTATTTAATATTTTAAATGATTTTTGCATTCTCGTTATATTTATTATTTCAGTGATATTTTAAAATAAAGCTACACTACGGTGAATATTGCCATTATCGAAATACGTAGATACTGTTTTGTACTAACACAAGAAAACACCTCGATCTAATTTTAAAACATGATCTAAATCTTAAGAATTTAATTTGTTAATCTTGTGCGGTAATAGTAATCAATTAATGGTTCAAATACTCGTATGGTCATTATTGACGTTTTTAGAATTTATTAACATGTCATTACACGTACCAGCAGCAACTTTCCGAAATTCCAAAAATTAAGCAGCGCTTAGACGCCACGATAAATGTGGGCAATTGATTGTGACGATAAATTGATACGATTTATTGTTTGTTTTAAAGCTTGCTTAGACGCTGCGATCTGATTTCTTGTGACGCCGTCGTTGGAAACTCACGTTTCTTTGTGTATTTTCTTGTGTTCAAACATTGTTTTGGGACATTATTATTAGGTTGTGGGACGCTGCCAAGTCTATTAATATTGTTCCATTATCGTTGCTAACATCGTGAAGACTACGTTTACCCATTGTTGGTTTGTACGCTGTTTCCTTCCTAAGCTTTGCATTGAAATCTCCTAAGATTAGCATGTCCTCTTTAACCCTTAAACGCCCAAGGGTGGGTAAAAAATGTCCACCTAATGCGTATTCCCCTGTAACATATTTATTACATGTTTAAAAATTTTAAGAAAATTATTTATTGTTAAAAATACAGCCCTTTATCGAATGTTAACTTGGTTCTACCAATATTTTTGAAAATAAAAGTAGCATCTTGAGTTAAATATGGGTGGGCATAAAAAGTACACCCTTGGTAAATCTTGTTACTAAAGGTTTCTATATAATCTCTCGTTGGTAGGAAGATAATACATATAATTATCGACGTATAATTACATCATCTACATAATTATTTGCCAATGAGGAGGTTGAAAGGATGAATGTTGAGAAAATCGACAAATCTGAATTACTGGCTTTTACTGGTAGGTTAATTTTGATGTACATTTTAATTTTGTTGTAAGGTTTGTAAATTGTTTATATTAATATTTTAGAAGATGCTGTGTTTATTAAGCATAAGATTCTTAAGTTTAATCCATTTCCAAAAACTCTCAATAAATATATTAGCTATTTTCGAGGTGGACATTTTTTACCCACCCTTGGGCGTACATGGAACCTAAAAAAGGTTGGGCGTTTAAGGGTTAAGGAGATTATTATCAGTTCCTCTAGTTTCTCATAGAAGTTATCTTTTACATGCTCTTCCTTTTCCTTTGTCGGTGTATGGGCAGAAACTAGGGAATAGTTATGTAGTCGTCCTTTGAGTCTGATATAACAGAGCCTTCTGTTAACGGGTTTGAATGTTAAGACTAACCCCACAAGACCTTCCTTGACGATAAAAGCCAGTGCCGAATTGATATTCCTGTTCGCTTCCGCTGAAAAATAATACTGATTTATTAGTTTTTAGTGTGCCTTCTAGAGTCCATCGGATTTCTTGTAATACGGCTATGTCCATGTCTCTGGATTCAAGTTCTTTGACCACCTGAGTTAGGACTCCATGCCGATATAGGCTAAGTACATTCCAGGTTCCTATATTCATTGTACTTTGTCGTCGCTTTTGTCGTCTTAAAATATCCGTCCTTATCCGAGACACGTGCTATGTTTTCATAACTGTTTTCATAACTAATTTTGTAATACTTGCCATACAATTTTTCCGTATCTGTATATATACAGGGTGTTTGATAAAGAATGGGCCATAGCTTAACTTTAGATTGCTGAGTCTAAAATAAGTCGATTTAAGCTAACTTACGAAAGTTGATAATAACTGAAATACAGGCTGTCAAAGTTAAATTTTATTTCATTTATTATTGAATATTTCCTGATTCACATGAGCTAACAACACGAATTTTGGTAAGCAGAGATTTTTTGAGACGAGAAATTTAAATTCGTCACCAAAAATAATGTATTACCCAGAGGGCGCCACATACATCTTTCAGCGCTCATTTAATACGTTAAATTTTTTATCCCCCACTTTACATAAATTTTGAACCAAAATTTTGATTCTAACAATATTTTTATTTAAGAAAGATATGCTACATTGATCTAGCTAAACTTAACCGTTTTCGAAATAAACGCATTTTAAATCTGCGATGCAAAATAATTTGTGTGCATAATATCATTGTAGTTACACCCGAAATAGTATATTAAGTATGGAAAACGGTAAGGGTTTTATACCGATCGAAGACAATTGTTTGGAGGAGGAGCGGAGCGACGAGTCCAATTATTGTCTGAGATCGGTTAACCTTAACGTTCGACATGCTTATAACGTTTTTTGCACGAGTGATAACACTATAAATTATAAAATTAAACATTTTCGTCATATTGACTAGTTTCATTCATTTTATCAAGGTAGATACTTTGGTTGTTAGGTAGTAACTAGGGTGCATAACAACAATGGAGAATTGAGTTTTTATTTAGTTGTCAATAATTTTAAGTACAATTTTGATTATTATAAATTAAAATATGAGCGAAAGTGAATTTGAAGAAATTGAACGGGCTTGGGAAGAAGGGTGTTCCGCAATTATTCCCGAAAAATCCAAAATCCGTTATCAAAATAGCTACCAAAGTTTTAAAAAATGGTGCGAAGGCAAGAATTTAAGAATCAAAGAAAATACTCTATTGGCATATTTCGTTCAAAGACATATGCAGTTGAAAGCTTGCAAATGATTAAATCCACCGTTTTTCTTTATGATGGCATTGATATTTCCAAGTTTTCAACTTTGATCGCGTATTTGAAGAGAAAAAAATGTTGGATACTACTAATGTATGCGATTCTGCAGGAGTTTCTGTTAGAAATGAAATTACAGCCCAAACAAGTGGGATTTCATTAAATCATTTAACAAATTTTACCATAAGTTTCAATATTAATAAATAATTCGTTAGTTTTCTTTATTCTTTCAAAAAATAAATTAAAATTAAGAGACTTTTTAACTCGACGGTAAGTGAATTACTTACCGTCGAGTTGGAGTACTTACCGTCGAGTTGGATTACTTACCGTCGAGTTGCTAGTAAATGTCACCTACTGACGTAAAATCTGTCACGGTAAACAGTCAAAAATGATCAATCGTACAAAAAAAGTTAAAGGCATAGTAATTTCCAAATATGTATAGTAAATTTTTTCTAATGGAATTTGAGTTGCAATAACATAAATATTAGAACTTTCACAATTATTATGGTTTTAGGTTTATTTTTCGGGTGTATGTAAGTACAATGATATTATGCAAAAAATATGTTGCATCGCAGATTTAAAATGCGTTTATTTCGAAAACGGTTAATAGACTGGGAGATATTATACAGAAGTTCAGCCACGATTTTCTAAGTCCTGCCTTTTGCAATACTGGAAGGGTAGACGATGTAATTACAATCTGTGGAAACATCCACAAATTTCCTGTGACATTTTCCTGTAAAAATTAGATTTTCCCAAAAAATAAAAATAGGGTTTTGCGATGAATTTCTAAGTCCTGCCATATCCGTAGATAGACAGGATGCTATCGATTTTATGAAGAAAATTTTTTGGGCAGGACGGTCGCAAAAGTACTTAGGGAGTATACATATATACAAATATGTAATGAAAATAATGAAATTTTCATGATTTTCTAAGTCCTGCCAACTTAATAAACTAAACATATTTATTTCAAAATGATCAAAAAAATATTGGCATGACGTCTCCTAATGTTTAAGTATACTTGTCCCTTGGAAAATTCTGCGGAAAATTCTCACCCTGATTCCGTGATTTTCTAAGTCCTGCCTTTAAAAAGTTATAATACTCAAATGCAATCAATACCTTTTCGGTACTCGGCAGGAAGGTTAAACGGTTCTTGTAAGATGGCAGGAGTCCTAGATTTGTAAGAAAATTCGTGAAAAAGTCAACGATTTTCTAAGTCATGCCATTTTGCACATGTTTCAAGAATCTTAATATAAGTCTATATACAAAGAGGCAGGATGGTTTTATGGTTATTTTGTATACAGGGTGGGGCATTAGTGTGGGCTAGTCCAATTACTCGTTTGTCGTAAGATATACGAAAAAAGTTATTTAGGTAAAACATGTGCCACAGATAGGACTATAATTTAACAGTATTTTCTAATATACAGGGCTACCCGTTTTCACAGGGTGACAAAAATTTATGTTTTTTTAAATGGAATACCCTGTATATTTTTACATTTTTGGATTCTACTCGATGTTCTCTATAATAAAATATAGTGTTTTGAAATATTATAGGAGGTAGTTTAAAATATAATTACGTTTTTTTTTTAATTTTGTAGGAACATTCACACCCTATACATATTGTTAGTGATTTGATATCCAAACTTCTATTAATTTATGTTTAAACGATTTTTAATATAGTCTACTATTGTCAGTTATTAATAGTATACCAAAATGTTTAATTTTAGTATACGGGGTTGGTTGAAACTTGAAACTCGGAATGAGTATTTTTTGAGTTTTCTTAAATAAGACACCCTGTATTTTAGTATTATAATAAAATGATATTTTATGGTACCTTTTTATTTGCTAAGCATTTTCTATACCATATTTATATATTAATTTCGGCAGTAAATTGATACAGACAGATTACTCAGGTGGTTTTTGGGGTTTCTGAACAAGAATGTCACATTAGAACAGATCTTTACCTAGTGCTCGGGGTGACTGATATACACGCCGTATTCTTAAATTTCGAGGCTTTCAGACACTAAAGTGATGCAAGTAGATTTCTCGAAGAGTTTTGTGGTTGCTGAACATGAATACGCCATCAGAATCGACCTCCAAAAACTCTCTTAAATTCGAGATCAGTCACCCTGGGCACCAGGTGCTCCGAGGGTCGGTTTTAATGTCATATTCGTGTTCGGCCATCCCAAAAACCATCGAATATTCTGTTTTTTTTAATTTATTGCCGATATCCCACGAAACTCCAGATGGCGTGCCTTAGCAGCAACTCTGGGCACTAGGTGATTCAGAGGTCGGTTCTGCTTGCGTATTCGTAACTCCATAAACCTCCCAAATAACAAAATTTTGCCCTTCATACACCGATTTTGACAGGTTTATGCACTTTTGGATGCATGTTATGCACTAAAATGCAATTTCCACCCATTTTTATATTATACACCTTTTCCTGATGTTATCCTGAACACAATGCAAAAAGTTGCAAGTAGATAGATGCTGTATTTAAAAATCGATTTATTCTGGTGTTGTTAGTGTTAGTAAATTTTGCTATCAAATATAGGAAACAATATCAGGATAATATCTACAATCCTACAATATCAGGAAAACGAGTTGAGTGCGGCAACTCAGCGCCTGTTACATGCGTGTGTATTTTGTGTTCGAACAAGTAAGAAGGCGGGATAAAATTGCTATGCAACAAAATAAATTAATAACAACAAATTGATTTTAAGGCAATTAATAATTGCAATAAAGGCAATTAATAAATTCAATAATTTTAAGGCAATTTAACACAATTCAACTAATCTGAAAATGCTTCCTAAGGCAGATTAAAATAACATAAAACGTGAAAGATGAGACGTGAAACATGAAACTTGAAATAAGAAACAAATAAATTGTGAAAAAACATTTGATTTCATGTGATATACTAATCGAAGAAACAAAAATAAAATTTGTATAGTCGACAATGGAAAGTTATGACGAGGTCGTTGCTGTCATGGCAAACCTTTATTGCTTTCTAAGGGAGGCCGCAAATCAAAGAAACGTGAAGTAAAACTTAAAACGTAAAACATGAAACAAAATGAATTGTGAAGGACGAAACCGTTTCATATTATATACTAATCAAAGAAACAAAATGAAAATTTGTATAGCCAACAATGGAAAGTAATGATGACGAGGTTGTTACTCTTGCGGCAACTTTTTATTACTGCCCAACATCATAATCATAGTACGTATTTGGTTGAAAACGAACTAAGTAATCATCTTCCCAAATTTAAATAATTTTATAGACTGAGTATTCAAACATCTACATTGTTTTATTTTGGGTCCTGGTTTAAAGAAAACTGATATTTTCTTATATTTTCTTATTATTACCTATTCGAGTACCTCTCCAGGTTATAATAATTGTACAACTCTTCGTTCTACTTTACAACAGAAACCAATGCAATATTAAATTCTTGGTTGGAATTCATATTATGCACGTAATTAACTGTCCAAAACAATGAAACTGAAACCGAAAAATACAACACGATCTCTTTCCTGAAACAGATTTCACCAAGATAAAAATTTTTTATGTGCATGAATCACACTCGCTTCTTGTGTGTGCGAACTTCAATTTGTTTAGCTGTGTTTTATTTTCATGAAACGTGTTTTACGTTTCATGTTTTATGTTTCTTTGGTGTGGGGCCTCTCGAAGATAAAAAAGTTTCAGGCACATGAATCACACTCGTTTTATTGGTGGGCGTACTTTTAAATAGACGGAGGCCTATGACCAGTACTAGAAATTCACAATTGATAAAATCGATTCATCTCTGGAAGAGAAATAAACGTAGCAGTTTTCGTTTTTCTAAATAGAATTTTTCTAAATTCTTTTAAACTCAAAAAACCAAAAAACGAAAAATTTTTCACATCGATTTTTCTAGAACACTGCACTGCGTATTCTTCTGAGTTAAAGCAAAAGTACCTTTTAGTACAAAACTATTCCAGAATTCAATAATCCAGTGTCAGAGATGCTTAAAAGTTAGACACAAAAGTTATTCGATAATATATCCGTTTCCGTACCCTAACGGACCCCTATGACCGGTACTAAAAATTGACAATTGATAATTGACATTTGACAATTGACCTCTGGAAGATAAATAAGTGTACCAGTTTTCGTTTTTCCAAATAAAAGCGTTCTGCAGCTATTTTAAAGAAACTAATTACAAGACTTCGATATGCTTCTTCTAGACGAAGCATATCGAAGTAGAGGTCGTCCGCCAACCAGATGGTCTGATGACATTTGTAAAGTTGTAAACGGTTTTAGATTAGTGTTTTTTAAGCATACTCGACATGGTATGACTCAAGAAAAATGTGGTGATATGAATATGTTTGTATAACACCCTGAAATAATTTTACAGACAGGTAATTTAATTTTTTTATACGAAATAACTATACAACCATCCTGCCTCTTTGAAAATAGATTTATATTAACCTTCTTGAGATATGTGCGAAATGGCATGACTTAGAAAATCGTGTAATTTTCCACGAATTTTCTTACAAATTTTTTAACTATATATAGTAAAAAAGGTGTAACTAAACATCCTGCCATTTTGCATAATGTATACTGAAATTATTTATTTTGTAACAAAATTTATTTTATGACTTAGAAAATCACGGAACCAGAGTGAAAATTTTATACAAAATTTTCCAAGAAACAAGTGAAGTTAAACATTAGGTGACGTCATGCCAATATTTTTTTTGGTCATTTTGAAATAAATATAATTAATTTATTAAGTTGGCAGGACTTAGAAAATCATGAAAATTTCATTATTTTCATTACATATTTGTATATATGTATACTCCCTAAGTACTTTTGCGACCGTCCTGCCCAAAAAATTTTCTTCATAAAATAGATAGTATCCTGTTATTCTATGGATATGGCAGGACTTAAAAATTCATCGCAACTCCCAATTTTTTTATTCATGGAAAATCTAATTTTCACAGAAAAATGTCACAGGAAACCCGTGGATTTTTTCACAAATTGTAAGTACCTTCTCTAACCTTCCAGTATTGCAAAGGGCAGGACTTAGAAAATCGTGGTTGAACTTCTGTTAATATCTCCCGGTTTATAAGTTTAGCGAGGTGAATGTAGTACAGTAAGGTCTGTTTTTATGCGGATTATTTTTATGCGATTTTGAAGTTATGCGGTTGGAATTTCATTCAAAAATGTCTATTATTAACAATAATTAGTATAATTAATATTGACTATTCCCATCCAGTAGTATGAGAGTTTGCAATTCGGGTATTCCCCTTGTTACACATGATATACCATGCAGCTATTATATCAATCTGAATTTCGCATTGAAAGGTATTAGGTCTGGATCCCTCGTATAAAAAAAAGTTGATTAATAGCAAGCTGAAAATTTGTTAATAGCTTAAGGATGTCTGGTCGGACAAACTTTGATATATGGGAACACTGGAACAGGGTATGTTTTAATTGTGGAACAGGTTAAAAAATTGGAAATCCAAATTTTTAACCTGCTTCACAATTAAAACTTCCCCTCTTTCAGTGTTCCCATACAGGGTGTTTCATTGGTAAGGTAACATACGTTAACTGTAGAAAGAGGATACTTAGGCGGTCTCAAAAATACCATACTTAATGGGTCTTACTCCATTAATAACAAAGATACTGGGTGTTTTATCTATTTTGCCATTTTCTTAATTGGTTCAGAACTTTTTGACCACACTGTATATTTATTTTATATTTGGCACGCAAATATCATTTAAGGCGTAAAATAAATTAGTTTATTTACAATTGTAAAAAATCCAGGTCCGGCTTAAAAAATATTGGAAAAATATTCCGACCCCAAAACAACACCCTGTACATTAAATTTTTTTAAAATGGATTTTTCAGTTGAAAAGAGGATAAAAAACTAAATTCAGTGGTATACTTTGAATTTTCGGCAAAATGATATTTCTGGTGAAATTTGGAATTTGATTTCTGAAATTAAGTGAATTGCGAGAGCTCTTAGTAGAAAAAAATTGAAATACAGCTTACAACTTGTCAACCACACTGTATATTGATTTTATATTTAACACGCGAATATTCTTTTAGGTGTCCAGTCAATTAATTTAATTACAATTATAAAAAATCCAGGTCCGGATTAAAAAATATTGTATAAATGTTCCAAACCAAAAAAACACCTTGTATATTAAATTTTTTTAAAATGGATTTTGCATTTGAAAAGAGGATGAAAAACAAAATTAGTGGTATACTTTGATTTTCGGCAAAATGATTTTTCTGGTAAAAATTTGAATTTGAATTCTGAAATTATGTGAATTGCGAAGCTCAAAGTAAAATAAATTAAAATATGACTTAATTTTAATTAATACCATTGTTTAATCTAAATTGGTAAAATATTAACATTTGCACACATAAAAATAATTTTTGATGACCCCCTCTGTGGCTCAGTGGTAAGAGCGCCTACCTTTGGCTCGAAAGGTCCGAATGGTCGTGAGTTCGAATCTCACCAGGGTCAGAAATTTTTCGTATTATTATAAATTGGATGTAGTTATGCATAAAAGAACCAAGCCAAAATATATGAAAATGAGCTACGACAGGTTTTATTTATTTCAATTGCAAAAAATGTAGCAGTGTAGTTTGAATTATGTAAGCGTTCATTTATGGATAAAACTAATTTATTGGTATAAATGTAGGCTAATTTAATGACCATAGTTTAAAAAATGTTATTTGGTTTTTGTTATGTGGCTTGGTTCCTTTTTGCATAATCTGAATACCTGCATTATAAAATTCGAATGCTGGAACCATTCTGATATTTATTTAATATCGATAAAAAGTAACACTTTGGAACGCAAAATAATTTATATATCAAATAAACTTCATGTACTATCCCTCAAATTCAAAATATGTTAGCGTCGTAGCCATCAAGATGATCTTCAGCATTAGTATCACTTGTCAGAGTAGTATAGGGATGCTTAACGTCTTCAAGAATAATATGTAGTAAAGATGAGATGTCTTCAAGCTTTTTGGGTGATATTGGTTTGCCCACTGGCCACAGTTGAGTTACAGGTGGCTAAAAGATATTCCTTGGAATAGATATTTTTAATAAAATAAGAGCTGCCTTTTAATTTCTTTGAAATGTCTACTTGAACAACATAGTCTTCCCGGTGTTTTTGACATAAGCAAATCAAATGGTTTGTTTTTATAAATTTTTATTTTTCTCAAATGAAGCCATCTCCAGATAGCTTCATCTCTCCGGACGTATCTTCTTTGCGGTTGGTAATAAGCTTTCAGTATCTTTGCTAAGTACCAAAAAATGTTCTAATTGCATTTTCGAAACCTGCGAGGGATTTTTTAGGACAGTTTTTTTTATATATTATGTATGTAATCGTCTTCAGTGTAGATTATTTGCTGTAACTTTAAATGCCTTTTCCACGTAACCAAAGGGAATCAACTCCTTTGGTTCCTTTATGCGAAATTCCGGAACCGTGTGGAATAACTAGGTGTGAAATTTGCATAAAGAAACCAACCGCTTTGGTTCCTTTATGCAGAATTCTGTAACCGCGTTTTAGTGTATACGTAAAGTTACTATCCCACAGATGGAGCGACTAAGCACATAATTGGGTTGGTTCTGTTTTGCATTTTATAGAATACGAATTTTTACAATCGAAAACTTCATTATCTCCAAACTCAAAAAATGTGGGTTGGTTCCTTTATGCAGAACTACATCCAATTAATAAATGAAAATAGTTTCTGTCCTTGTGGGATCGGTACTCACCGGAGGGAACGCAGACGTTCGGATACAATTAGCGTCTCTTTGGAAAGACAATGACGTCGACTTTGCAATGTAACAAGACACTTACTCAACACACACAGTACACAGTACACATGACGCTAGGTACCTAACTACAAAAATTTACCGTACCTACGTATAAAAAAAAATAATTTTTGATGGTGGTAATTTTGAATAAGTACTTTAGTTTTGAATAGTGATTATGCTGCAAATTTTCACTGTTTTGTTATAATTTTTAAGCTATTTTGTTGGTTAAAGTGATGTATTCTTTATTGACCCTTTATTATTTATTCCGAATTTACCTTATCGTTAACCTAGGAATATTAACATTTTACCAATTTAGATTAAATAATGGTATTAATTAAAATTAAGTAGCATTTTATTTTTTTCTACAAGAACTCTCGCAATTGACATAATTTCAGAATTCAAATTCAAAATTTTACCAGAAAAATCGTTTTGTCGAAAATTCAAAGTATACCACTAATTTTGTTTTTCATCCTCTTTTCAACTGAAAAATCCATTTAAAAAAAAATTATGTACAGGGTGTTTTTTTGGGGTCGGAATATTTTTCCAATATTTTTTAATCCGGATCTGGATTTTTTACAATTTTAAATAAATTAGTTTATTGTACACCTTAAATGATATTTGCGTGCCAAATATAAAATAAATATACGGTGTGGTTAAAAAGTTATGAACCAATTAAGAAAATGGCAAAATAGATAAAACACCCAGTATCTTTGTTATTAATGAAGTAAGATCCATTAAGTATGGTATTTTTGAGATCGCCTATGTGTCCTCTTTATACAGTTAACGTAAGTTACTTTCCGAATGAAACACCCTGTATATTAAAGTTTGTCCGACTAGACACCATTAAGCAATTAACAAATTTTCACCTTGCTATTAATCAAATTTTTTTTCATACGCGGGATCCAGACCTAGATAACCTGTAATTGTTTTGAAATTAAATTTAAATATTGCTTATTTCAAGTTGCAGTATAATAAACAGCACATTTTAATTTCTGGATTGAAACATTTAATTAAGTGTCGTAAAGTGTTATGTTTCATTAGAAGAGGTTTTTGCAATCTCAATATCGTTAGTCTGCGTTTTTAATTTCTTCTTTAAGATTTTATTTGGCCCAATAAAGAAAAAAAAAACATCAGACACAATTTTTGGTGGACAAACGTCCAACATTTTATGTGATTTTACAAAATCACGGAACGTATCCCTACCTTTTCAATGCAAGTAAAGTCTTTTTTTATGCGATTTTTTTATATGCGGTTTTCTGAAGAACGTATCCACCGCAAAAAATGAGACCTTACTGATACCTTTTTTAAGTAATAATATTAAGAGAATAAATAGTTTGACTCAAAAGTATGTAGAGTCGTGCATAAAAAAATTGAACGTATTAAATGAGCGCTGAAAGACGTATGTGACGCCTTCTGGGCAATACATTATTTTGGGTAACGAATTTAGATTTCTGGTCCCAAAAACCCCCGGTTATCAAATTTTGTGTTGTTACCTCATGGCTCTCAGGAAATAAGAATAAATGTAATAAAAGTTAAATTTTGACACCCTGTTATTTCGGTTATTATCAACTTTCGTACTAAGGTAAGTTAGCTGAAATCGGTATATTTTAAGCTCAGGAATCTAAAGTTAAGCTATGGCCCATTCTTTACCAAAACACCCTGTACATAAACGGACATAGTGATAATCCAAATACAAACGTAGAAATACTGTAATATCGCTATGATTAAGCCAGTTCAAAAATATATTTTAATTCGTATGTATAAAAAATGTGTTTTTCTATGGATGCTATACAATGTGCAACTTATCTCACTACTTACATACATTCAAAACGAACAATTTCTCAGGCTGTGAGAAAAGTCGGCCATTACATTGAGAAATATTTTTCTCACGGGTTCCATACGTAGAATCGCGGTTTCCATGGTAACATGTAAAATACAAACAAATATTTTTGTCAAATAAAATGTGTCAAATCAAAACTTACCAGGAATTACCTTTCAAAACTGTTTACCTTTCAAATATAACTGGTAACTATAATTTTAAATAAATAAAAGTATATAAATATTAAGAATATTAGATACCTACATATTATGTGTATAATATATGTATTTTATTTCAATTTTGGCATATAATCTACATAAAAGAACCTAAATTATTTAATTTTGATTTTTTAACTCTTGACAAAAACGCATCCATAGAAAAAGTACAGTGTACAACACGTGAGAAAACGACATATTTCTCCTTCGCTTGATTTGCGAAATATGTCTGTATATATATCTTTTTATATTTATAAATATCTTTTTGTCCGAAAAAACTTCTGCGCTCGTGAGAAATATGTCTTTTCTCTCTCTTGTTGTACAATATACTATTTATTCAATATCTTATATTTTCAGAAATGAATCCTAAAATTTTACGTATACAATCTAATTTGAAATCACGTGGTCATCAATGTCGTATATCAAAGATCAGACTGCATTAAATTTGGCCACATAGAAACTTACTACACTAACTACAGATATATCCGGAATTCGCAAGAATTCTGAGAAAATCTTTGTGTTCATTTGGCAGCTTCTGCTTCTCTCAGAATGTATAGAATGGAATTATTGAGTTATAGGTGCACACATCTGTTCTGTCCATTTCCACAAAATTCCCGGAAAAGAGTCCTGTACTGAGCACCAGGTGCAAAGTTGTCATAGTATTCTTGAGTTTGCCGAGTAATAAGTTTGCAGTGAGCTTGAATTGAATTTTCATAAAACTCCCGACAAGAACCATTATGCAAGACCGATAAGCCAGGATGTGCAATGTGCATATAAAAACACTGTAGTGTGGCTATGTCTAAAATATAGTTTAAAGTTATAAAAAAGTTATTTTCCTAACTAGTGTGGAAAGTGATACTTTCACGCACGAGACTGCCGTTGACCCGAACGACGCGATAGCGGAGTTCGGCAAGCAGTTGAGTGCGGGGAAGACACTTTCCGCATGAGTTAGGATTAGGAACAATATTTTTCTAGGGCCGTACGTATGGAAAAAATCCACAAAAATAGAGTTACATCAATTTATATTTAGAAGTGAAAATACACAAATCAATTATTTGACAATGTTGTCAAAACCAAACTTTATGTAAATACAAATTAGTACAATTAAACACACAGTTGTTATAAATATTTGACGGTTGAAAGTCATCACTTTTATAATTTTTAAAACTATAATTGTCACTAATGTCACTTAACGTATTTTTTTATAGCAACGAAGGGCATCTGACGTAATATACTTGACGACGAGAAATTATCAAAAAATTATCAGTTTAATTTTTATTTCTAGAACTTTCTGTTGGTCAGAATCTCCTATGAATGAAATAATCAAAAATTATCGGGTATAATATCACAAGAGAGTGAGAATAAATTGAAAATAATGCGACAGTTTTTAGAAAATTTGTTGTCTGGCAATAGACACGAGAGCCCGCAGGGCTCGAGTGGCTATTGCCCAATGACATCAAATTTGAGTAAAAATGAAGCATTATTTTCTTATTTATTCTTACTGTCGTATGATATTGGTAAGATTATTTTTTAATACGTATATTATGGATATTTTCTTAAATGTGACAGTTGTTAAAACTAGGAAACTGGTTGCCATTAAACAAAAACAATCTACTTAAAAAAATTCTATCGGTAATTTTCTACAGTAGATAATTCTCAGTAGAATTTTAATTTGATTGTACAGAATTAAACACGTGATCAAATATCTTACTATAGGATTGGAAGTTAAAATCATAAAAAAATAATCGCTTTAATTTTTATTTCTGTAGCTTTCTATTGATCAGAATCTCCTATGAATGAAATAATCATTGTAGTTACACCCGAAAAAAAAAGTTAAAGGCATAATAATTTTAAAAATAGGTATCGCAAATTTTTTCTAATGGAATTTGTGTTGCAATAACATAAATATTAGAACTTTCACAATTATTATGGTTTTAAGTTTATTTTTCGGGTGTATGAAATAGACCTGGATCCCCCGTACCAAAATAATGTTTATTAATAGCAAGCTAAAAACTTGGTAATAGCTTAACGGTGTCTAGTCGGAAAAACTTTGATGTATGGGAACACTGGAACAGGGGAAGTTTTAATTGTGCAACAGGTTAAAAATTTGGAACGTCAGACTACGAAAACGTTCCATGTATTTTGTCGGACAGAACTTCCAAATTATTTGTTACCATTTCATTAAAATCGCATGCAAAAATCAGTCTGGTGTTTATCATCAACTGGGCATTTTAATGAGTGGAACACGAAGAACATGTCAAATGACAGGAATCATGTTAGTTAGTAATAGCAGTCTGATTTTTGAATGAGAGTTTAATAAAAGGTAACAAATCAATTGAATGTTCTGTCCGATAAAATACATGGGACCTTTTCGTAATCTGACGCTCCAAATTTTTAAACTATTCCACAATTAAAACTTCCCCTGTTCCAGTGTTCCCGTACATCAAAGTTTGTCCGACTAGACACCGTTAAGCTATTAACAAATTTTCAGCTTGCTATTAATCAACTTTTATTTTGTTACGCGGGATCCAGGCCTATAAGTACAAGGATATGCAAAAAATATGTTGCATCGCAGATTTAAAATGCGTTTATTTCGGAAATGGTTAAGTTTAGCGAGGTGAATGTAGTATACCTTTTTTAAGGAAAAATATTAAGAGAATAAATAGTTTGATTTAAAAAGTATGTAGAGTAGTGGATAAAAAAATTGAACGTATTAAGTGAGCGCTGAAAGACGTATGTGACGCCCTCTGCGCAATACATTATTTTGGGTAACGAATTTAGATTTCTCGTCCCAAAAACCCCCGATTATCAAATTTTGTGTTGTTAGCTTCTGGCTGCCAGGAAATATTCAAGACACCCTGTTATTTCGGTTATTATCAACTTTCGTACTAAGGTAAGTTAGCTGAAATCGGTATATTTTAACACGTTCGCGGACACCTAGTTTTATAGGGGGTCGCAAAAAACACACTTGTAAAAATCTTAAAATTTGTTATTTTTCTGCGATAAAAAGTAGTTTCATAATACTTTAGAATGTTTAGGTTGTTTTTTATAAAAAAAAAACAAGGTGCGGTAAATGCCGCTATGTCCATATATGTCACAAAAGTTGTGCAACTGGACAAAGCGGTACATGCCGCTCTCGATTAGTAAATGCAACTAAATCTTTATTTCTGTAAAAAATAATAAAGAAACATCCTTATAACGAAAATATAATACAGAGATACGCTTATATTAAAAAATTTAATTTTTGTGGTACAGTTCAAAACAGCAAAGCAAAGTGCTGGTTTATCGGCACACGTTTTACACAAGTATCTGGTTTCCTTGCGTTTTTTGTTTCGTAAACACCACTTGCACCTCACATGGTGAGTTTTGCGGGGGTCTGTAGGGTGTGGAATTATATCTGGAAAGTGTTGTTCATTGTTAGGGTTGACAACTATATTCGCTTCCATTCGAGGTCGTTTTCCACCGTGCAAAGCTCCCACGCATCAGTTTTCTCCCATCATTCATATCTTCTGGAATGTTCAATAATTCTCTTACCAAATTTTCTCTGTATTCCAAAGGGTCAGTTCTACATTTTTGTGCTTCTTCATTGCATAATAGGAATTCCATATAGCTACATCCAGTAAGTGAAACATCACTTTTTTGTACCACCTGATAGTTTTCCGTGGAGAAGAATAATAACTCACCATTTGATCGCTCCTATCTATTCCTGACATGTACTCATTGTACCTGGCAACTTCTTCAGGTTTTATTACTGTCTTTACAAACCTGTTCTGTACATTTATAAGTTTTGGGTGATATTTGGTTGTTATGCAGAGTACTTCCCTTTTATCCTTCCACTTTGAAATATAGATGCTACCGTCTCTTCGCCATTTGTGTTCTCCTTTCTTTAGATTGGTGTTTACAAGAGATTTTGGATTTCCTTTTCTGTTTCGTCTAAGAGTTCCTGTAGAATGAGTTTTTCTTTCCAAAAGGGATTTTGACAGCAAAGTGCTGTTGTAGAAGTTATCAAGGAATAAATGATGGCCTTTATCCAAATAAGGTTGCATAAGTTGCAGTACTAACGACTCAATTTTAGATAATCCTTCTACATCTTCGGATTTTCCTTTATAAATTTTTATATTCAATACGTATCCGTCTGCTGTACATAGCTCGTAGAACTTAATGCCATATTTCGCTTTTTTTCCTTTGATATACACCCGAAAACTCAGACGACCACGAAAGAGAAGCAATGATTCATCTAGTGACATTTCTTCTGCAGAGTAATAAGCTTTTTGAAAATTGAGTAATAGTTTATCGAGCAGAGGATTGACTTTTTTCAGTGGATCAGTTCCTATTGTTTCCTCTTTACAAGCACAGCTAAAACACCGCAGCATTTCTTCAAATCTTCTACCAGATAGGGTGTAATGAAAAACTGGTGCATAATAAAGTGGATTCATTGAAAACAACTTCCTTACAGAGGGGTATTTTATTTGACCCTGTAATAAGCATATAGCTAAAAATGATTGAAGTTACTCCATAGTAAATGGCCTAATGGATGCTTGTCTGCTGTATTTTTGCTTGGGCCTATTTACATTAGTCAATATTTCAATGTATTTGTTCATTGAATCAAGAATTAGCTGCATAATTTCTTGATCCCAAAATTTAAAAAAATAGTCTGTAGCTTTAGGAGTATCTGTGCCAAAATTAAGATGAAGGCCACTTTGGGAATCGTCAAACAAGAAATCTGGAATATCTGCGGCAATATCATCCCACTCGTTATCAGTTCCAATATCGCCCACCTCTAGCAAATTTTGTATATCATTACCTGTTTCGTTATTTTCTGGCTCAATCTGTCTTCGTGATTTTCGTTTGAAAACAGATTCTCGTTTGCCAACGAATCTTCACCACTACTGGGTTGATATGATGGATCTTGTAAATCGTCATCAGAGCTATAAGGTTCTGATTCAGAACTTTCAAATTCATCTGTGCTCACTTCATCCATAAGTCCAAGAAGCCTTGCTTATTTTCTAGAATCCGTTTTCTGTAAAAACAAAAAATAGTATATTTACCGAAAATATAACCTCAACATTTTATTACTGTCTCTACTACTGATAAGCAGCATACAAATTACTAAATAACACAATCGTAATAAAACAATTACTTACTTTTATTATTCTCCAACAAATCTAGTCAAAATAAAAAAAACGCCAACAAAAAACAACAAAAATGAATTGATATAGTACCACGTGCTCGCCGCCTAACACACGTCTAATATTTCAAAGCTAAACTGACCGACACGGACAGTTCACAATATTTTATGTTATTTGCTGGGACACCTAAGGTGCTTGAATAGTATTTCATGTACAAAAATGTGCGTGGAAAGCCGCTTTGCGTTTTGGCCGTTCTCAACATTAGACGGGATATCGCGCTTTGTCCCAAAAAGTAGAGCGGCATATGCCGCTTTGTCCGCGAACGTGTTAAGCTCAGGAAAAACAAAGTTAAGCTATGGCCCATTCTTTACCAAAACACCCTGTACATAAACGGACATAGTGATAATCCAAATACAAACGTAGAAATACTGTAATATCGCTAGGTTTAAGTCAGTTCAAAAATATATTTTAATTCGTATGTATAAAAAATGTGTTTTTCTATGGATGCTATACAATGTGCAACTTCTCTCACTACTTACATACATTCAAAACGAACAATTTCTCAGGCTGTGAGAAAAGTCGGCCATTACATTGAGAAATATTTTTCTCACGGGTTCCATACGTAGAATCGCGGTTTCCATGGTAACATGCAAAATACAAACAAATATTTTTGTCCAATAAAATGTGTCAAATCAAAACTTACCAGGAATTACCTTTCAAAACTGTTCAAATATAACTGGTAACTATAATTTTAAATAAATAAAAGTATATAAATATTAAGAATATTAGATACCTACATATTATGTGTATAATATGTATTTTATTTCAATTTTGGCAGATAATCTACATAAAAGCACCTAAATTATTTAATTTTGATGTTTGAACTCTTGACAAAAACGCATCCATAGAAAAAGTACAGTGTACAACACGTGAGAAAACGACATATTTCTTCTTCGCTTGATTTGCGGCACTCGCCTCGTTTCTGCGCTCGTGAGAAATATGTCTTTTCTCTCTCTTGTTGTACAATATACTATTTATCCAATATCTTATATTTTCAGAAATGAATCCTAAAATTTTACGTATACAATCTAATTTGAAATCACGAGGTGGTCAATGTCGTATATCAAAGATCAGACTGCATTAAATTTGCGCCACATAGAAACTTACAACACTAACTACAGATATATCCGGAATTCGCAAGAATTCTGAGAAATTCTTTGTGTTCATTTGGCAGCTTCTGCTTCTCTTAGAATGTATAGAATGGAATTGAGTTATAGGTGCACACATCTGTTCTGTCCATTTCCACAAAATTCCCGGAAAAGAGGCCTGTACTGAGCACCAGGTGCAAAGTTGTCATAGTATTCTTAAGTTTGCCGAGTAATAAGTTTGCACTCAGCTTGTATTGAATTTTCATAAAACTCCCGATAAGAATCATTATGCAAGACCGATAAGCCAGGATGTGCAATGTGCATATAAAAATACTGTATTGTGGCTATGTCTAAAATATAGTTTAAAGTTATAAAAAAATTATTTTTCTACAACCACTATTCAAAGTGCACTTTTCTGCACGGTTTTATGTTAGCAAACTTGATATTTTCTCACAGTATAAGATATTTGACATTAGTGTGCAGAAAAGTGACGTTTCTGTGCCGCAAAGTGACGTTTCTGTGCCGCAAAGTTCTTTTCTGCACAGTTGACTACCTCATTCTGAGTAACGTTATATTCTGTTTACATCCGTGGACTACCGCATTCTGAGTAACGTTATATTCTGTTTACATCCGTGGTTAAACTTAGACAAATATATAACCTTAAGACAATTATTATATTTAACTATAGCATAGAAACTAAATTATGGATGTTACAACTGTTTTATTTTACAATTTTATTCTTATTAAACATTTTATAATTATCAAATAACCAATAAGGATTTAGCAACCTGTGCAAGAGACGTCGAATGAAGTAGGTTTTGTGTAAATCCGTGACTGCATAAATATAATGTCAATAATGTGTAATAATTGTTTAAATTTAAACAAATTAAGGCAGTTCATTAATTTTTTAACTGATTTCTGTGCAATTTATTTAGGTATAACGAATTTAAATTGATTAGTAGGTATTAATTAAATACAGTTTAAAATTTATCACATAGGTACCTATTATAATTAATCGTCGTTTGGAAATTGTGATTTTTATTTTTAGGAAAAACTGTGCTTGTAGAAAAAGTATAGTGTGAAACACGTGCAGAAAAGTAATTTCTCACTCGTTTGAATTGCGGCACTCGCTTGCGCTCGTACCGCAACTTTTCAAACTCGTGAGAAATTAGTACCTTTCTGCACTTGTTGCACAATATACTATTTCCTAACTAGTGTGGAAAGTGATACTTTCACGCACGAGACTGCCGTTGACCCGAACGACGCGATAGCGGAGTTCGACAAGCAGTTGAGTGCGGGGAAGACACTTTCTGCATGAGTTAGGAACAATATTTTTTCTAGGGCCGTACATTTGGAAAAAGCCACAAAAATAGAGTTATATCAATTTATATTTAGAAGTGAAAATACACAAATCAATTATTTGACAATGTTGTCAAAACCAAACTTTAAATATAGTGGGTTACCACGACGACGATATTGGTTTCAATGACGACGATTCAAAACCATTGTAATTGTCTTCTGAACTGACTTTTAAATATTATGTCAAAATAATTTTATTTCATCGAACTATCAATAGTAATTGCACAAGAGCTCTAAAATTATTGAATTTTTCCCGAGTGACACTTTGACAGTTTTCAAGACCCGAAGGGGAGTGAAATTATGTCAAAGTGTCACGAGGGCAAAAATTCGATATTCATTTTAGAGATCGAGTGCAATTGGTTGCGATTATTTCATGAATAAAACTGTTCAAAACCAATATTTAATTGTAATTTATTTATATAAGTACAAATTAGTACAATTAAACACACAGTGGTTATAAATATTTGACGGTTGAATGTCATCACTTTTATAATTTTTAAACATTAATTGTCATTAATGTCACTGAATGTATTTTTTCGTAGCAACCAAGGGCATCTGATGTAATATACTTGACAACGGGACATTATCAAAAATTGTCAGTTTAATTTTTATTTCTGTAGCTTTCTATTAGTCAGAATCTCCTATGAATGAAATAATCGCGCTAATTTCATTAAAACATGAACACAATAAGATAAATTTGATATAAATTAGTAAATAATATCTAAATATTAGTTTATTGCATGTATTATAACATATTATAATGCCATATTACAAGGTATTTTACTTTCCCGCACGCCGTCCGGGAAAATATACTTTCACGCACGCCGTGCAGGAAATTGCAACTTTCGGAAACGAAATGCGTGCGTGAAAGTGCCTCTTTTAGCAGGGCCGTAGAAAATAGTTATTTATGAAACAGTTCATGAAGTATGCCTTTTGCGAACGCACGCGATTTTTAGAGCACGAGCAACAACGGAGCGAGTGATATACATCGCGTAAGTTCGCAAAAAGTACTTCACGCACAGTTTCATACAATATTTTATCTATGATAAACAAAAAAACTGCGAAAGTGTGCGAAAAAGTAAATCCCATTTAAAATACATTGTTACTTCACGCACACTTTAAATCCTTCATGCACTGCTGTCTATAATGACAGTTTTCACAAACTAAAAACTTATACATAATATGGCATAGAGTAGATAAAATATATTTTATTTAGTACGTAATATTTTCAGGAATGAATCCTAAAATTGTATGTCTACAATCTAATTTGAAATCACGAGATGGTCAAAGAAACGAAGCTTTCAATGTCGTATATCAAAAATCGGACTGCATTAAATTTGCGCGGCCTAGAAAGTGACTACACCAACTACAGATATATCCGGAATTCGCAAGAATTCTGGGAAATTCTTCGTGTTCATTTGGCAGCTTCTGCTTCTCTTAGAATGTATGGAATGAAACTGATTTATAGGTGCACATCACAGCACAGATATGACGGAAAATAAAATTTTCCAATTTTATGACAATCCAATCCGAAACGTGATATGAAATTTATTATTCTTATTTCCTTCATCTTTATTGCGAGCATTATCCAAGAATGGCCGCAAGAAAATACGTGGGTGAGCCGGTAATAAAAAATACTATCTTTATCAAAATAAAAATTGGTAATGTAATCACGTATTGATTAATATTTATGATTGCATATTACATCATTTATATAAACTTCAAAAGCTTAATGTCCAGTTTACTTTTAAATAACATTACAAAAGCAACTGGTTATATGCAATTTTTCAAGACTCCAGAGTCGTACTCACTAAATTTATAAACAGTGAATTAAAAAACAACCAAAATAAAAAAATTCTTTTAATTTTCCTAGACATAATAGAAACTCTCCTGACAACTACATATACGCTCATCAGTGTATAGAATTGAATGATGATATGTTGTTCAGAACAAAAACTGCATAGATAAACAAGCTGAAGATGCGAGAATTATCATAACGAAAACTTTGTTTATTTACGTTTTTTTAATTCATAATATGGAAAATTGCTATTATGAAAAGTTGTTTAGAATAAAAAATTATGTTTTAATGTGCAATTATATCATTCTAATTTAAATGTTGTGAACTATAAAAGTACTTTACTCTTGATCGAAATTCATATTTATAATATTTATAATTTTTATATACCTCGTATAAAATTGGTAAAATTTGATATATGATGGTTTCATCATAAATCTTAGGCCATGAAGAGCTTTTTATGAAGAATAACTTTTCTTCGTCAAATTAAAAATAAAAGAGTTATAAATGAAAATGTTGTTGGTACCTATAATTTGAGAAAAATCTTCAAATATTTTTTTCCATTAAAAGGATGTAATTGCACATATCAGACCATAATTTTTTATTCCAAACAACATTTCATATAGTCGTTTCGCTAAACTCAGACACAACTGGCTAGTGATTTTAGTCAGTAATTTTACCAATTTGGCAAAAAAAAATAATTACTAAATAGTTAATAATTACTAAATAATTAGTAATCTTGCCAATTTTGGCAAAATTGGCAAAAGACAAAAAAATGACTACTAAAATCACTAGCCAGTTGTGTGAGTTTAGCGAACCGACTATAATATGGTGTATCTCACGAATATACGACTGTTTTGGATCGCGACAACGAATATTTTAGTGTTCAACATAAGAAGTACGAAAGTATTTTGCTCTAATAATTACTCCAATAAACAACAACATAATTTGCAATTTACTTTCTTTTTTCATATTTTACACAGTAAAATATTCGTTGTCGCGATAATCCAAGAGGGTCGTATATTCGTGGAATGGGTATAACAATTTTCATTTCATAACAAATGGGACAGTCAATTTATCATTAGGTACTCCGATTAAAGGGGAGGCCGTATATTCGTATAAACCTTTTTAAAATTGTTAATAAAGTATTGCTTTCAAAATATACTCAAATTGTGGTTTTGAACATCGTGTTTATTTTATATGATAATTAAATTCACTATCAAATGTCATTGATATTTTATTAATACTTTATTTAATAAAACCGGCATTATTAATAAAAAATTTACTACTTAGTTATATTTTCACTTACCTCAGTTGTTATATTGACTTGCTATATTAACAAATAATATATGAATTCCCGAAACAAGCTGTTTAAAAATAAAACTTGATCAAAATTTTTGGGCGATAAACGATTTATTTTTAGGTTTGTTAACTGCCCAGATTTTGAAAATACTCTTTCGGAAGGTACTGATTTGGCAGGTATTGACAAATATCTTATTCGCTCCGAGCGTTAACAAAGTGTCAAAGCAAAATCGACCGACCTGCTCATGCTGGCGGTTTTTTGAAAGTTTGTAAGGACGCTTTCTGTATGTTTAAATGAAACATTTAAAAAAAATGTCGTGCCACGCTATTGATATTATGTATTAATATAAACAGAAAATAAATACGCACCTAATCTGATATAAATTCTTCACTTTCCCATATTGATGATCAGTTTGATAATGTATACATAACCTCACTATCGCAGTTTATGCCAATAAATCTTTATTAACCAAAAAAGAAAATATTTGGTTGCACTATAAATTACACTATAAATTAATAACTAATGAATTCTAAAAATTGTATTCGGTTATTATCACTACAAAATAAAATATTCAATAAAAATAAAAATTCCATTTTTATTCAGTTGCAATTCGAAGGATAAACAATCTTATTTTTCTATTAGAATACAGAGCGCAGTCCAGCCCTCTTAATCGACGATTTTCGACTCTTGTTGCCTGTTGGAGTCTCATCGGAAATAACGTAGGCCTACTACTCCATACTCCAATTGACCAACACCGAGAGTTTATCTATCCCCCACACCGCAACTGACGTGAATGGACTAGGTGGCTAGCGTCATCTGGCAATTAAAAGATGAAGTAGTTTTCAATCATAATAGCAAATATTAATCATATTTAAAAATATTAAAATATTACTAAAATATTTTTAAATTGAAAACTTATTCGTCCATTTTCTTGGTAACACCTCCAAGGCTTCTAAAATTTGCAAGCCAGATGGATGCTGAAACTAAGAAGACAAGAGGGAATTCAAAAACTTACAATTCACGACCCCGTCTGTTCAGCTAGTAAATTTCAACAGAAAATAGACCTAGTTACTCAAAGAAGTAACGACCAATATAAAAATAAAATAAAAAATAAAAATTCCATTTTTATTCAGTTGCAATGCGAAGGCAAAACAATCTTATTTTTCAATTAAAATACGGAGCGCAGTCCAGCCCTGTGAATTGACGATTTTAGACTCTTGTTGGAGTCTCATCGGAGAGAACGTAGGCCTGCTACTCCATACTCCAATTGACCAACACCGAGAGTTTATCCCCCACACCGCAACTGACGCGAATAGACTAGGTGACTAGCGTCATGTGGCAATTGAAAAATGAAGTAGTTTTCAATCCTAATAGCAATATTAACAATACATATTTAAAAATATTAAAATATTACTAAAAGATTTTTAAATTGAAAACTTGTTGGTCCATTTTTTTGGTAACACCTTCATGGGCTTCTAAAATTTGCAAGCAAGGTGGATGCTGAAGCGAAGAAGATGAGAGGGAATTCAAAAATTGTAAGTTTTGCGGAATTTTTGGGCAGAAATTGTTTAAAAAAATTTTTTAAACAAATACACCTTTTTACCGAAGAATATTTTTTTTTGGTTTTTTGGGTCATTCTCAACAAGAAAGGTATCTTGTGATTTTTCTCAATAGCTGATAGTTTTCGAGTTATAGGCGATTTAAAATCTAAAATAGGCGAAAATACGCATTTTCAAGGCTTAAAAACTCATATTTAAATTAGTATTTTTGAGGTCTCTAAGTACTTGAATTGTAGTTAAACATTCATTTTTAAGATTCTACAGACTGATCGGGTCTAACTTCAATTTACACTGTTGTGATTTAATTGTTAATTATGCGTGTCCATCCGATTTTTTTGTCGGTGCGGCACGCACTTTTTCCAAAAATCTCCTATTTTCCTCCGAAAAATATATTTTTTAGATTTTTCGGGACATTCTAAATAGAATAGGTTTCTTGTCATTATTCTCAAAAGCTAATAGTTTTAAAGTTATAAGCGATTTAAAATTTAAAACTATTATTGAGAAAAATGACAAGAAACCTATTTTATTTAGAATGTCCCGAAAAATCAAAAAAATTATTTTTCGGAGGAAAATAGGAGATTTATGGAAATAGTTCGCGCCGTACCGGCAAAATAATCGGATGAACACGCATAATTTACAATTAAATAACAACGGTATAAATTTAAGTTAGACCCGACCAGTCTGCAGAATTTTGAAAATGTATGTTTAAACTACAATTCAGGTATTTGGAACCTCAAAAATACTAATTTTAATATGAGTTTTTAAGCTTGAAAATGCGTATTTTCGCATTTTTCAGATTTTAAATTGCATATAACTCGAAAACTATAAATTTTTGATAAACCTTTCTTTGATAAACCCTGAAAGATACCTTTCTTGTTTAGAATGACACAAAAAACCTAAAAAAATATTCTTCGGGTCAAAAAAGGTGATCTTTTGTATTTCAAAAACAATTGTTTTAAACAATTTCTGCCCAAGAATGCCACCCCGCACCCTTCAGATTTATTTGAAGAAGATATTTTTGAATAGGAATCCACAAAGAAACCGAATCAGAATTTTTTACAGACGGGAGCGGTCTCACCACATCGACTAACTCCGTATCAACAAATAATCAAACTCATTGACACCATGCTCACCGACAGATCCATTGAAGTCACAATGAGCTATTTTAAAAACTTCCAAACTAATCTCCGCAATGGACTGCCTCAGGGATCTGTTTTGTACCCTTACCCTTTAATTTATAGGTCGCGGGTTTGGCTAGGATATCTTCGCAGAGATTTGGCCACGCTGACGACTGGAATATTGCGGAAAGACATAGTAATATTGATGTTACAGAAACAGTGCTAAGTGATGAACTTAACATTATGGGAGAATACTTCCGCAAATGGAGGCTACGGCTTAATGCAACGAAAATCGAAGTGTGACCACAAAAACCTCTTAGCTCTCTTTTAACACAGACTACTGACTCATGACTCAACACCAATGTATCTTGGACTAACTCTTGACACAACTTTCAAGTTTTATTAGAAAAAACTGCAGCAAAACTAAAAACCCAAAATAATTTAATACAAAAGCTATGTGACTCCAGATGGGGTTACACAATCTCCGTACTCTGATCATCCGCTCTCTGACTTTCATACTCGTCAGCAAAAATTAAATTAATCACATTTGTAGATTGATACAATGTAGATGATCCTGAAGCTGCAAAAATCCAGATATATAAGACCATAATACGACCAGCAGTCGTATATGGAAGTGAAACATGGACGCTAACAAACAGAAAAGTAAATAAATTGCTGGTGTGGAAACGTAAAATTCTTCGAACGATATGTGACCCTTGCAGAGACAGTTTGACAAACGAATGGAGTCGCAGATACAATAACGAGCTAGAGTCTCTATTCGGAAAAGAGAATCTAGTCAGATATGTAAAGGCCAATAGACTCACTTAGACAGGGCATGTGATACGCAGTAACGATAATCGTCTTATAAACAATGTGTTCTGGGAAAGGCCAGATGGAAGAAAGTCTGCAGGGCGGCCTGGAAAAAGGTGGAGATATGCAGTCAAAGAAGATCTAGAGAAAATGGGAGTGCGACAATGAGAATTAGTGGCAGAGGACCGACAAACATAGAAGGCAATGAAGACTATTATAGTAAACGAGGCAAAGACTCACGAAAAGTTGTAGTGCCATTGATTATGACGACATCCTGAAGTGATTTCAGCAAAAAATAGACTCCTGATATATTGGGATATATTGTCCTATTCCGCCTGGACTAAACAAATCTTTTTGATTGTTCTAACGAATTTTAAACAAATTTACATAATGATGTTTGCTTATAGATAAAAAGATTGAGTGTAAATTTACAAAACAAATCCTAATGAATATTACGCAAGATCGTTATCCGGACCCTTCCCTGAACATAATCCAACGTCTCACTTAGCGATCCGAAAACATTGCGGTACAAGACAAACAGTTTTTGTTTACTTGCGGAATTTAGAGAATCCCACTTTGGCGACGATAACTACGGCAAAACCTTTGTGCATTGTTATGTGTACTCAAGTATACACCCTTCATTCCTTAACATCCCTTTTCTCTGTTTCAGAAGCAGTCATGGGGAGATACTGGAACGACAATGATTGGAGTCTTCAGGCTATTGCGCCGGAGTCGTTTGGTATTATATAATTCGCCGTTTGTTTCCACCAAGGTGAGAATATCCATCTGTTTCTATATTAGAGCATAAGAGGTGTTTCCGGCGCCAGCTCATTAATGTGTTGTTGCATGCATGTACGAGTGTTGTGTTGGGCACACTTAAGTGCTTGGCGTTTGCCGATGCCAGGTCAGGAATTTGCCAGAATACACACAACATGGATTCACCTGAAATGTGTTGTTATTTCGGTCATATTTAAATAGACCAACATACGAAGTCAGATAATATTTATTTTAAAGAAATTTAGTCACCAATGCATACAAATTAAACAAAACAATAAATTCTTGAAACAACAAATTGAAACTAGTCCTTTAAAGTCAGCAACATAAAAAATTTCAATGTAAAACGAATGTTTACATTGTTTTTATTTACTGCTTTTTTATTAGTGATTATTACCACTTGTAGCCTTTATACAAGCTTCAGTTAGCGTGGGCACGATCCTAATTAAATTGTTAACATTTTGTCGCGGTATGTTTTTCTATTCTTCAAGAGCAGATTCTGTCGTGCGGTGTTTTGTGGATTATCCCGACGAACTCTAATTTTTCTGCTAAGCACATCTGACAAATGGTCTAGAGAGTTAAAGTCAGGTAAACGAGCAGGCTACTACAGAAGAGTAATATCTTCTGCTTCAAGGAAGTCTGCAGTCACTCTACTGGTATGTATGTGGAGGTAGATTATCATGCATTACAATTAAATTTTCTCCCACTGCACCTCTCCAGAGCCTAATTACAGGTTATAAAACCAAACTAATATATCTGCGAGCTGTTAAAGTAGGTTGGATGAAAATTAAGGCAGTTTTTACAGATCATAATACCTCCCCAAGGTAAGACACATAATATATGAACAGATCTGGTAGTCTCACACATTTGTCACATAATTTCTTGTTTCGTCTGAAAGTAGCTTCTTCTTCTTTAGGTGCGGTGTTTGTATTCAGACGTTGGCAGTCATCATGTTTACAATTTCCTGAAACCTTGTAACCTCGGAAACCTTTTTTTGGATGGCGCTAGAAAGGTCACCAATGGAGACACTGCGACGGCAGCCAGATGGTAGGTGGAGAGCGAGTCGTGGGTTCGAAACTAGCTTTTGGAACGTGGAAGGGAGCCAATAGAAGAAATAGGTAAAGATAAGACAAGAGAAGGTATATAAGAGAAGAGAGAGAAACAGATAAAAGATAGATAGGTAAAGTTACCTAAGATAAGAGAAGAGATACAGGGCGCCACTTAACTTTTTGGGGTTGAAAGAGAAAAAATTAAGAAACTTTAGAAACGAAAACAGGTAGGTAAGAAAAGATAATGAGGTTCTGAGACCAAATACAAGAAAAGATATAGACAGTTAATTAGTTAATATTTAGCGGTAATTTCTTTTATCAGGGAACTTATTAATAGTAGATAAATAAAACTAGTAAAATAAATAAAAAACAATATATTAAACAAATGGCTCACCAGAAGGGTGAGTCCAAAAAAACACAAGAAATAAAGCGAAAACAATGTACACCAATCAAAACTGCACCAACAATTAATGTGTTGTGGTGTACAGTTAGAAATGAACAAAAATTATGATGGAATAAATACAAGTAACATATTATAACAAAAACATGCACAATTAAAAACACAGTAAAGAGAGCCTGGTTATGAATTAAAAAAACAAATCAAGCATCTATAATAAGAAATCTCTCTTTACTGGTTTAGGGCTTATCTCGAGATAACGGATATAGTAAACTAAATGATTGATAGAAAATATAACGTACAAAGATATAATAAAATTGAATGCAAAGCATACAAAGTTAACAAATGTTTACTGTTCAAAAATCAAAAACCAAAAACTTGGTTTTATAAACAAAAAGCCAATCGCACAGCTATTAAGGAATTAGTGAATGTTTGTACTTAGTTTTGACAATGAAAAGTTTTATTAATGAATAAAAAACTATTGAGGTAATCGCTGATGACATTCATCGGAGGTTAGCCTTAACCATCGATGAAGATATGTTTGAGGTAGATAGCCCTTAGATTGCTCTATTTTTGGAAATAGTTTTAGGTAGGATTATTAAGACACTTACAGTTGCTCTGCCACTTAATCTGCACTGACTCTATATTATTTACTTTACTTAGTAAGCAAACACTGAAGTTATTTGGTAATTGAACCTAATCGGATGTTAGATCCAATTACAGATACGTTACGAGAGTGAATATCACTCAGATAAGATATACGGTAGATCAGATATACGGTAGATCGGATATACGGTACTCTGGAGACACACGTCTGTACTTCTAGCCACTCAGCCGCTAAGTCCCTGTCCTTCTTCGCAATCTTTACGATGCTTTCCTTCTAAAAAAGTGGGGATATAATCTCCCTACTCAAAAAAATTGCATTTCTCAAAAGGAACCGACCTATTTGCGTTTTTAAGTAAAGTAACGTTATTTGAGTTGTAAAGTGTTAAAAAAAAATAGATCCTTTGAAATAGGGTCGCGCTTCAAACAGACCGCAAGAGAAAGCAACGAACCTAACGGAGGTTTTCGAAAGGGACAGTGATTCCTTTGAAATCTTACAGAAACGGAAAGTCCAATAAAACATCGCAATACCATGCCGCTTTGTATAAAATGTCATACCTAACGGAATGTAGGTAGTAAACTTTGGAGAGGTTTTTTAACGGAAACTTACTGTTCTTATACTAACAGATAACAATAACACCATAAATAGGATGCTTTGGGTCTATTTCCAAAACATTGTGTACCGGCAAAAATGCAATAAAGAATGGTTCCGTTTATAATAATGGACTCCAGTTATTTGCGTTGGTCATACCGACACGAATTGTGCCAGTACCGTTATGATAGCCAATTTTAGATAAGGGTAGTTATTTACGGAAACGGCCATAGGCGTACCCGTAATGAGTACTAGTGGGTTTAAAATTTAATTCAACGGGTAAATTAATTATTAACTAGTCCTAGTATATAAAAAAATGTTACAACCTCTCTCTATCGGCTGCTGCGCGGAATTATTCTTCTACTGTGCAGCCACAACATTGTCTAATATCACGCAGCCATGAAAGTTTCTTTCGACCAATCCATCTCTTTCCCTCCACTTTTCCTTGTATTATAAGGCGAAGCAGACGGTATTTAGGTCCTCGAATTATATGGCTGAAGTATTCTGTTTTTCTCCTCTTTATGACGCTTATGAGCAGACTTTATGAATACGTTCATCATTTGAAGAACATCTTCATTGGAAGTGTGCGAAACCCACGATATCTTCAGGATTCGTCGATAGCACCACAATTCTAAAACTTCTATTTTGTTTAGCATTGTGGTTTTAACGTCCATGTATCACAACCATACAATAGGATAGACCACACATAACATTTCAGGACCTTCTTTCGAATATTCATCGACAGGTTTCTGTCACCTAAAACTGGTTTCCAGGTCATAAAAGCCTTTCGTGATATTCCGATCCTCTTCATCAGAGCCACAATTTACATTTAACCAGCTGACAAGGTACTTGAAATGCTTCACCCGTTCTAACTCCTCTTCATCAAGAGAAAGCTGACCTTGATCTATAATAATCTTTCCAACTACCATCCACTTTGTTTTTGAAATTTTGATTTTAAGGCTCCGATAACTTGCTTCTCTGACTAGATTTAGTAGTGTCTGAAGATCTTAGGAGTGTCTAAATTTTCAGCAAGAATGGCTGTATCGTCAGCGTATCTAATATTGTTGATTACTTCTCCGCCTAGCCTTACTCCCTCTTGTCTGTCATCCAAACCCTCTTTAAAGATTTCTTCAGAGTCGATATTAAAAAGGGTGGGTGATAAAACACAACCTTGTCGTACTCCATGTTTTATCGGTAGTTTTTCGGTACGACTGTCTTCAATTTGGATAAAGGCTACTTGGTTGTAATATAAGTATTTCAGCAGTCTTATATCGTAGTGGTCAAGTCCTGCTGCCTGCAGGCAATCGAAAAATGTGTATCGTGTTGTATTTGGTCGAATGCCTTCTCGAAGTCGATGAAACAAACATAAACGTTCTTTCGGAATTCACAACTTTTTTTGTAAGAGAACGCGCATACAAAATATTGCCTGTAGTTCCTAGACCATGTCTAAATCCAAATCGCTTATTACCTATTCTAGTTTCGCATAGAACGAATACTCGGTTTTGTATAATACGTAAAAGTATCTTGAGTGTCTGACTCATCAAAATGATTAGTCTAAAATCGCTCCATTTGGTGGGCCTACTTTTCTTTGGTAATGTTATAAACCAGTGATTCCAACCAATCATCTGGTATTTTTCCTTCGTTGTAAATTTTGTTGAAGAAAGTAGGTAATGTTTTCCTCATCTAAAAGTTTAAGTAGCTTAACAGGGATTTAATCTGATGCAGGTGCTTTACTGTTTTGGCTTGTATTCCTTTTATGACTTCCGACTTCAGTATACCGAGACCTCTGTAAATGGAAATAGCACATTTTGCCAATTCCGAATATTCCAGTTTTGTTGTTTAAGACACCAATTTAGGCCATTCATCTTATGCTACCTGAGCAACTCGAGAAACCGTATTTGTCGCCTGCTCTTTGAAACACTTATACCTGCAACTTCCAAACAAAAGCTGCCTTTGGAGCTGCATGTGAGAAATTGTTGGATCTCTTCTAGCTACTTGGATAATGGAACGATCGTGGCGAGCTTTTGGTACTTTTTTGCGATTTGCTTCGGTCTATTGTTGGATGACTGACGGTTTAATAAAATCAGTTAATAAAAAAAATGAACTTTACAGAAAACATATAAATAATCCAGATAATCAAATATTTAAAAAGGAATATACAGTTTACAAAAATAAATTAAATAAACTAATTATTGAAACGAAAAAAACGTATTTTCACTCTGAAATAAAAAAATATGAAAATAGTTCCAAAGGTCTGTGGAATACAATCAAAAAGTTAGATAATAATAATTCAAAATCTAATGAAATAAACAGTATCTTAAATAGAAACAAAGAGTTAGTTACTGATAGATCTGACATTAGCAATATTTTTAATGAATATTTTTCCAATGTAGGAATGAGCTCGCTGAAAAGATTAAAATAAAACAATCTCCCGTTAGGCCGATGCCACATTATGCGTTTTGACCGGATGCGGTGAAAACGCATCCGTTTCCAACGCAACCGGACCGACCTGTCACACTATGCGTTTAGTCTAGTGCAGTTTGTAAGCGCGTACCGATGACTCAAAACGCATCCGTTCCCAACGCAACCGGACCGATCTGTCACACTATGCGTTTTCACCGGATGCGGCGGAAACGCATCCGGTCAAAACGCATAATCTGACATCGGCCTTAGAGAGAGATTAAATAAATATCTCATAAAATTTAATCTGCTATCAGGAAACCAATATGGTTTTAGGAAGGGATATTCTACTACCGATGCGATTACGTCTGTTACTGATTATTTATACAACATGCTTGATAAAAGTTCTCCTACATTAGCTATTTTTCTGGATTTAGCCAAGGCATTTGACACTGTCAGTCATCAACAGCTATTGGAAACTTTGGAGGATCTTGGAATCAGAGGTGCACCACACATACTATTACAAAGTTATTTAAATAATAGAACACAATTGGTCAAAATTATTGACAAACTAAGCGCCGAAAAAAACGTACAATATGGTGTACCTCAGGGTACTATATTAGGTCCCTTACTGTTTACTATTTATATAAATGCCTTGGCAGGAATGGAAATAAATGGCAAGATTATTTCTTTTGCTGACGATACAGTTATTCTCTACACCAGTAATTCTTGGGATGAACTAAAAATTTTAGCAGAAAGAGAAATTGTTAGGGTACTAGAACGGCTGAATGAAAGATTGCTTACTGTTAATTTTGGCAAAACTTATTTCACACCGTTTTCAATTTATAAAAATAATTTACCTGCTTTCACGGAATTAGATATAAGAAATAATTATACACATATAAAAATAAGTAGAAAAAACAACATAAAATATTTAGGTGTGTATATTGACTGTCACTTAAGATGGGATGTCCACATAGATATGGTGTGCAGAACTTTAAGAATGTTATTATACAAATTTCGTTATCTCAGCAATATTCTAAATTTGTCTTACTTAAAAACTGTTTATTATTCGTTGATTGAATCTCGTATTAGATATGCCATTTTGGCATGGAGTGGTACACATGCTTCGCATTTAACGTAACTTGAAATACTGCAACGGAGATTTCTGAAAATAATGCTAAATAAGTCAAATCTATACCCGTCTGAACTACTTTACCGAGAAGCCGGCGTTTTGAGTATTAGAAAGTTGTATCAATTAAACATAATTTTATTTACATACAGGAATAAACATATATTAAAATCCTTGGATCATTCTTATAACACTAGAAGGAAACATCACGACTATGTTAAAATTTCTAATGCACAAAAATATATTGGGAAACATAATTATACATACTTCGTACCCAAAATATTTAATTGTTTACCAGACATGTATAAAACCTATATCAGAAAAATAAACTCATTTAGTTTTGTCAAAACAATTTTTAGCAGATTTCTTAAGTATGAGGAAACTGAAACTCTGGATGCAATATTTTTGTAATTATTATGATTATTCAAATCAAGCAAAACTTTTTCTGGGTTTTTATTTTTACTGTGTTGATTGGTCTATGTCAAAAAGTATTGTGAACACTTAATTAGAACTAAATAAATGTGAATAATCCCTGTGCACAACCTTTGGTTCTTCAGGGAATTTCTTTTGTGTTTATTTATTTGCTTACAACTTGTACAGTACGTTCATGATAAATTCATATATATTTATATTTTACTCATATTAATTATATTTATATCTATATTTATATTTATTTATATGTACTGAACTGTTAAGTGTAATTCCATTGTGTTATTTTGAAAGTAAATAAACATTATTATTATTATTATTTGTTAACCTTCCCTGACTAACATAAGGTCTGTGAGACCAACCAGTTGATTATATCCAAATCGTTCGTTATGAATCTTCGCCGCCATCAGTACTCGATGAAAAAATATTTAGATTAACGAAAGACCATGATACCAGCCAAGTGCTGATAATTTAGTAACTCATTTGCCAGGAGTATAAAGTAAAAAAGCAATGGAAATATTGAGGTTGTTTTTTACAAATTAGATGTTATGTGATTGTTTTATTTTCTTTGGTACTTTGCTAATGATAAAGAGGTTTAACCATTTAAAAAAGGTATCGTTTATGTTTAATTTTACTACTTCAGGGAGTAAACACACTCCTGCGCTTGAAAGTGTGTCAATGGAAAAATTTTTTTATGTCGTTCTCTGAGACCCGATGTTATCTTTAATGTTCAGAAAACCTATGTTAGTTGCGGATGGTTAAGCTTTCCTAATCCCTGTTACTCGGTATAGGTTTTTGACACATTGTCCTATATTACGCCTACCACTGTAGCTATCTCCCTTTGAGACATTCCTGACTCCACAAAACCAATCAATTTTTTTCTTTTTCCCACATAAGGTATATTTTTGTTTTTGAACACAAAATTTAGTTTTTGTATGTTTGTTTAATTTACATCCAAAACAAATAATCTATAACATACCCTGTGCTCTTCTTCTTCTTCCTAACCTAGGCGAGACTCGTTAGTCTCTGGCACTTGATCATGAGACCGTTGTACGATACCTTGTTTTTTTCCTTAAATTCTAATAAGTTCTGTGGCCTTAACGAAGGCCAACAGTTATAGGTCTGGATACCGCGTATGAAAAAAAAGTTGGTTAATAGCAAGCTGAAAATTTGTTAATAGCTTATCTATTACCGACTCTAGTCGGACAAACTTTGATATATGGGAACACTGGAACAGCGGAAGTTTTAATTGTGGAACAGGTTAAAAATTTGGGACTCTCAGACCACGAAAACGGCACATTTATTTTGTCCGACAGAACAGACTTAAACTCTCCAAACAGAGATTAAACTCTCATGCAAAAATCAGACTGCTATTTATCACCTGTCATAATTCCTGTCATTTGATATATATTATTCTACATGTTCCACTCATTAAAACGCCCATTTGGTGATAAATAGCAGTCTGATTTTTGCATAAGAGTTTAATCTCTGTTCGGAGAGTTTAAGTCTGTTCTGTCGGACAAAATACATGTGCCGTTTTCGTGGTCTGAGAGTTCCAAATTTTTAACCTGTTCCACAATTAAAACTTCCCCTGTTCCAGTGTTCCCATATATCAAAGTTCGTCCGACTAGACACCCTTAAGCTATTAACAAATTTTCAGCTTGCTATTACTCAACTTTTTTTTCATACGCGGGATCCAGACCTATTAGTAATACCCTGTGCTATTTGTTTATCTCATCTATTTGTACTTTACTTAACCTTCGGAGTACGGAGATTATTTGACTTACTTAGATTACGATGATGGGTCAAGCGTGACCCATTCTCATTTTATTTATAAGGATGTTTTAAATAGTCAGTATTATTAAACAGTATCTTTAATTCAACAAAAAACAAACAAAATCCTAAATTATTGTATTTAAATTTTTTAAGATGGTTACCATGGGCATATACTAGTTCGCTTCGGCGGCCAGATTTTAATACCTTACAGAAAACGGGCATGGGTAAATTTGCTCCGGCCATATATTTGAATACAGTGGAACCTTGATAAGTTGGATTAATCGAGACTGCGGCCGATCCGAGTTATCGAAAATCCGAGTTAGCCGGAGAATATGGTAAAAATTAATAAAACACGGTATACTTACAGATTACTCCATTATAATTGCAAAAACATGAAATACATAAAATATGCACAATACATCTAAATTACGTAAGATGTATACAGTATTGTTTATTTCTTGGTAAAAAACTTGGTCAAAGTGAAAAAATGTTTGTTTTGTCTGATGAAAATTGGTTCGGGTTAGCCGGACTTCCGGGTTATCGGAGGCCGACTTATCGGGGTTCCACTGTACGTAAACCGAGACGGCTGCGATTTACGTGTACCTACAAACATATTGAAAATATTCTTCGAAATCCGAAGACCGGGTCAGGACTGAACCGGCATCATATATGTTACGTAGAGGAAAAACTGTAATTTGCATGTTCATGAATTATATACGAAAAAATAGATTGAAACAAATAAGGAGAACTTACGATCAATCGGATTTGTAAAAAAATTATTTCATAAAATATTAAGAAATAACTGAATTTCGGGTCACGCTTGACCCAATCTTCGTACTCCGAAGGTTAACCATAAGTTTTTTCAAAAGAAATAAATATTAATTTGAAATAGGTACATGGTGTCTCCATAAAAGCCTGGTGTAGGTAAAGGCCTTATCATACATTTAAAAAAAATAATTTTAATAGTTATTTATGATATAAATGTTAAAAGTGCACGTTTAAGGCACGTATGTGAAAGTTAAGTGCCTTAAAAATGTACTTTTTAACAGGCATCTTCTTCTTCACGTGCCATATCAGAGTTATCCGACGTTGGAGATCACCATTGCGAAGGCTTCTCGATCTTCTGCAATATGGAATAATTGTCCTGAATTTGATATCGGAGTCCATTCACGAATGTTTTTTAACCAAGAAACTTGTTGTCTTCCTACACCTCTACGGCCCTTTATTTTGCCTTTAAGGATCAGTTGTAATATTTTATATCGACTTCCCCTCACTATATGTCCCAGATAAGACATTTTTCGATGTTTAACACTCTTTAGCAGTTCTCTATCTTTGTTGACCTTTCTTAGTACTTCTTCATTAGTTTTTCTAGCTGTCCAGGGTATCTTCAGTATCCGTCTATGAATCCACGTTTCCAATGCTTCAATTCTGTTCATGATCGATACTTTTAGCGTCCATACTTCTGCACTATACAAAAGTACGGACCAAACATAGCACTTGACGATTCTTTGTCTTAGTTCTAAACTGAGATGACTATTGCAAAGAAATGACTTCATTTTCATGAAAGTAGTTTTAGTCATTGCTATTCTACGTTTTATTTCTATGTCTGGATCTAGTTGGTCCGTTATCACAGTTCCCAAATGTGTCATTTTGTGAACTTTCTCAACTTGGACTCCGTTTAATTGAAGCTTTGCATCGGGATGTGGGTCACGACTAAACACTAAAAATTATTTTTTTTTTTTTTAGTTTATTATAATGCCCATTTCCTCTCATACCTCGTGAATACGATCAAGCAGAATTTGGAGACCTTCAATATTATCTGACAGAATTACTGTATCGTCTGCATATCTTATCACATTAAGTAGTTCTCCGTTGATTTTTATTCCATATTGCTGTCTCTCAAGTGCCTTTTTAAATAACTGGTCCGAGTATGAATTCTTAATGACACGAATATCTTTGTCATCTATTCCGATATTTTTCAGTATTTGCATTAATTTTACATGCTGTACTTTATCGAATGCCTTTTCGAAGTCCACGAAACATGCAAATACATTTTTTCTTTGATCACGGCATTTTTGTAATAGGATGTTAAGCGCAAAAAGTGCCTCCCTGGTACCCATAGCATTTCTAAAACCAAATTGGGTATCTTCGAGATCTTCTTCGCATTTGCGTCTAATTCTGTTGTTAAGTATTCTTAGGAAAATCTTAAAAGTGTGGCTCATTAGGCTAATTAATCGATATTCTGAGCATTTTCTCGCATTGTGTTTTTTAGGTATTGCGACAAAGATGGATTTGAGCCAATCTGTGGGAATCACTCCGGTGTTATATATTGAATTAAAAAGTCTTACTACTACTTTTATGTTATCATACTCTATTAGTTTCAGTAACTCAGTTGGTGTATCATCTGGACCACAAACTTTTCTAATTTTAGCACTATTTATAGCGTGTACTACTTCGTATTTCATAATTTCTGGGCCGTCAGTACAGTTTTGGTAGAATTCGGCAATATTATTCCTGTCATCTTCAAACAACTCTGATATATACAGTTGCCATTCTTTTCTTATTTCGTGATCATTTACAATAATTTTGTTATTATTGTCAAAGAGCACAGAGGGAACTCGTTTTTTAAATATGTTACCTATTTCTTTTAGTTTTTTGTGCACATTCAATAAGTCGTGTCTAGATATCACATCCTCCATTTCGTCGCACCTTTCTCTCATCCATTTTTCTTTGGCTAATTTGATCTCCTTTTTATTCTTCTCTGCAGGTGTCTATATTCTGTTTCATTAGATTTGATCAGTCGTCGTTGTTCCATCAATTTCAAAATGTCGTCTGTCATCCATTTATTTTTCTTGATTAAGTTTTTTCTATAATCGTTGTTTGTGGAGATTTCGTTACCTTGATTTTTAAATTCACTCCATAGTTCTTCTGGATCTTGTAGTTGTTAACAGGCATATCATACAATTTTTTTTTCTACAAACGTAATTACATGACAATATCTACAAAAACTTTTACTTGAACTTGACTGACATTCCATTTTTATATTATTTTGACATTACATCAAAATTGACTATACGGTCAATACGAACTGCAGTGCCTTAAAAATTTTAAAACACTAGTGCGTTAAAGTAGCATTTTTAACGCTCGTATGGAGTGCTAAAAATTGCAATTTTAACACGGTTGTAGAAAAAAAATTTTATTCATAAAGGATACGTTATGGTTATAACATTACGGAATAATGTTATCTAGTAAATTGTTATATTATATGTGTAGCATTTACGTCACCACAAAAGTGTATTGACAAAAAAAATTGATTCTAATAAAAATGAATGTTTTCGTAAATAATCTCATGTAATTTGCTGCATCTTAGCAATGTGTTTTAACTGCATTCATTTTTTTAATCCCGAGAAAACTAATAAGTATCTTTGAAAATTTTAACGCAGAATGAAAGATTGCATTATTATCGAGGGCCTACAGTTCCTGAAAACTTCTATAATGTTTATTTTAATAAGTTACAGGGATGAGAAAGAAAGAGAAAATTTGGTGTGATTTTTAGTGTCAAATATTACATTAAAAAGAAACTTTTTGGTTATTCTAAGGGACTTTTATCCCTCGGTAATAATGTAATGTTTCATTCTGCATTTCAATTTTTCAAAAATACTTATTAGTTTTCTCAGGATACAAAAAAAAACACATTGGCGCGAAATTTTGCGTTTACGCCCTTAAGTATACGCCCAGGACCCAAAAAGTATATTATTTGAGGTTAAAAGATTTTGAAAATAATTAAGTTGTAGCTGAAATTACATCAAATCATATTTATAATATATTTCTAATTACATTTGTGATTATTGCCTCAAAAAATATAACAACTAAAACGAAAAATGCACCAAAAAATTCTTTTACCTTGTTGGAATAATTATTTGTTTTATTTAGAAAATATTTTATTTTAATCAAATTAGCAATTAAAAGCTAATACAGAAAGACATATTTCTCATATTAACGCGATTTAATTTTATGTTACATAACAGTGAATTTTAACAGACTAATAACTTTGGTTGTATTTAATTCATTTTACATACTGAAATAGCACTTTTTAGTACTTATTGTTGTTTTATTAAATTTGCCTCCATTTTTACAATTGACTTAAACATAACTTTATATAAAGCTTCTGAAATTTGCATGGTTTCATGACTAGCCTACCTAGTTTGGCATTTGCTCTCAAAATATCATCTAGAGTTTATATAACTCTGCTGAAAAATATATCTCATATTTTACTTCCTGTTACGACTCCTGTGAAATTATTTAGGCAACATTTAGAAAATTAAACTAGGTTATATCTATTTTTATAGCATTTTCTGAATAACAGAGAAGTTTATTGTTTCATCCAGATCAATACCAATGTTGCCAACGTACTCAAATTCTACGTTTATATATAAAAAAAGAATGTGTGTGTACTTTGTACGCACGTAAGAAGTTATATTTCTATTAAATAATTTCAACGAAATAAATATACTTAACAGTTACAATACAAAAATTAACAATAATTACCAAAAATTAACCAAAACTTAACAATACCAAAAAAAAAAAAGAATATAAATCGTCCGGGATTTGAACCCGCGGTCTCTCGATCTCTGGTCCAATGCTCTACCAACCGAGCTATCAAGCCCCGTGCTATTGACGTGTCGGATATAATTACACCTCACGGTGACAAATAGATCAAAGTAGTGAAGTCTAAAAATAGATATGATATTTTCTTACGCCCGAAAAACACAAATCCAAATACACAAAAATTATAATAAATAATACATTTACTAAGAACATTAATAATTCTTTTAATGACTTTCTTGCGCTAATACATACATAATTTGAAAGATTAGCAACGAACTGCATACTGTCTGTCGGCGCATGGGCCAGGGAATTATAAAATTTCACCCTCAATCGTAAAGAAATATAACTTCAAAAACGTCATAAATATTCTGTCACAAAAGTAATAAGTAAAATTTAAGAAATATCAAATTTGAGACAGCTGTATCTAAATAATAAAATGCAAGGAAATAGATCACACTTAAGTAGATCAAAACTAGAATTTAGATAGAAAAATCACTTTAAATAAGGGCTGGAGTCAATCGTTTGGCTTGAAACGATTCGAAATTGAAACGGTTGGAAACTTTACATACCTGGGAGTAGAACTGTATGCCGACGGATCAGAAGATGAAGAAATACGAAAGAGAAGCAGGCAAACAGAGCTTATTTTGTACTCTTCTATATAATTCGGTATAAAAACGTCCACCGAAATACAAAGAATCTATAAAACCTTAATTCGACAATAGCATGCTATGGCAGTGAAGCATGAGTCCTGTAAGAAACATCCAAAAACAAACTCAACACATTCGAAAGGAAAGTACTGAGGAGAATACTAGGACCTATAAGGGAAAACGGAATCTTCAGAAGTCGATACAACAACGAACTTTATGAACTTTATGAGGAAACACCCCTGTCAGACTTCATTAGGGTACAAATATTGCAATGGGCCGGATATGTGAGAAGAATGGGAGAGTATAGGCTACCAAAAAGAGCACTGAATGCAAGAATGCAGGGAAAGAGACCGATTGGAAAGCCACGAAATCGCTGGGAAGACACAGTAAACAGCGACGCATAAGCCCTTTTAGGAGTCCGTGTATGGAGAAGGGCAGCCACAGACAAGCAAGTGTGGAGGCAAAAAATAAAGGAGGCCAAGGCTCAATTTGGACTGTAGTGCTGTGGAAGAAGAAGAAGAAGAAGAAGAAGAAGAAGAAGAAGAAGAAATCAATCGTTTGGCTTAGCTTCCGAGACGTCCAGATTTATCTATCACCAGTTGAAAACGTATGGGACACGATTGTCTGGAGACCTCTTAACTGAGAGCATTCTCCTTAAATTTTAGGAGTACTTCGGGAATAGTTATTAAGGGCATAACACGAGATACCTAAGGAAATATCCTTCCTAGACCAAAGGGTCTAGTTTTGAAGTTGACTCGTTCCTAACTAACATCTTGTCTTATTGATGGATTCGACCGGTACTTGATGGACGTTTGTCTCCTTGTTTATATAATGTTATTGTGCCTGTTTTGGCATCATATCTTCTTTTACTAACTTGTTTTGATCTTGTTAGCGTCTCTCGGGCCCCTTTTTGGAGACAATTGTTTTTCTTTTGTAATTCACTCTGTATACGAATATTTGCCGGGGATTCCTGTTAAACTTAACTTTAAAACTACAGAAAATTATTTACCATATTGTATAAAATGTTGCAAAAACTTGTTTATTTGTTCCTTATTTATATAAAGTGTGTTTATTTCATAGCGATTTCGAAAAAAAAATATTATAACCCTTTAAATATACAATAAATAGAAAAAGATTGTTTGACTTGTACACACTTCTATATAAATCTAAACGGGAACTGGTGTATGTTTTCAAAAGACTGATAGTGTGTAAATAAATTTATTAAATCAGCTAAGTACTTTCAGCATATTATGCCATCATCAGAGCTATCCTATAAAAAGACTAAGTTGAAAAATCTTATTCATAAAAAATTATAAAGTGAAACTTACGTCTTATAGGTGTAAAAACCTCAAAAGAAGAGAAAACTTCGAACAAACACATTCTTTAGTTTAAAATAAACCCAGGGATATAACCACTGGTTAGGGTAAAAACCCTTAAATGTTTAAAAAGTCACATTTAATGTGTTTTTTATAAAATGGCTACCATTCTTACAAACAGCTGTTACTAACAATATTCAAAAACGACAGGCTGCTGACGGAAACAATAGTTCCTAGCGACATCTGTGTTATTAAAATTATTTAAAATTTTTTGAAAATGACTAAGTTGTCATATGTAGGTTACTAATTAATGAAATTAATATGAAAAACTGAAGTTAAATTTAAATGACAATTGTTAAGTTTAAAGTAAAGTTAAATGTGAAAATAATCAAATTATCAAAGTATTATTAATAATTAAAAAACCAAACAACCAGTCAGTTCTGACCAAATATAGAAGTGAGATAGATGAAAACCAAGGAGAAGCACCGTTGGACAAGCTCAGAGTTCCAAAACTGTTTAAAAACAATATTATTATTAAAAGGCAAATCGAAAATATTTAATTATTGTAATCAATGAAAGAAAATTCAAATATGTTATAAAGCAATGTTCAAAAAACTAGAGCAATTGTTGGGCATGCTGAATATAACAGTATTAAAGAAACTTCTTAAAGATTGGATCAAATTTACAATTTAATTGAACCTGGGTGTTAACACAATTTTGAGGATTTCTTTTTAATTCCCTGCTAATTTCTAAGTCTTCTAATAAATTCATTTTTGTATAGTTGTTAATGGGTATACTATGTAGAATCCTACTATCTCTTTGGAGACTGAAGTTATGTTTAGAAGCATGTAAGTGATTGCCAAAACTAGATTTGTCAATCTTAGACAAATGTTCTTTGATGCGTGTTTCCAAAGGTCGCATAGTTCTCCCCACATAAGTAACAGGGCAGTCTCCACAGGACAATTTGTATATACCACCAATCTGTCAACCTTCTTATTCTAATATTCTAATAAGAAGGTTGTCTACAACCTTCTTATTCTGTCAAAAATTCTACCGATTTAGTAAATAAGCTGTCAGTTTTAAACTTACCTAGAGACTTCTTTCTAGTTACTTTTGATGTAAGTAATTTGTTTACTAATGTACCTAGAGATGAAACCATTCCTATAGTGGAGAATTTACTTATTAAAAGTAATATTAATAGAGTTTCAATTCCTCACTTGTTGGATTTACTTGAATTTTGTTTATCGCAAGATTTCTTCACCTTTAACGATATTATTTATAGACAATCACAAGGCTTGGCAATGGGTAATCCTTTATCACCTTTGCTAGCAGATTTGTTTCTTAACAACCTCGAGGTTAACATATTTGTTAATAATTCTTCGAACCAAAACTCTTTCCAAAAAATCTTATACTGGTTCAGGTATGTTGATGATGTATTGGCTATTATAGATGGCAATTCTACAGATGCTGAAAATATTCTTTATTTGCTCAACAATTTACATCCAGCTATAAATTTCACTCTAGAAACCGAGTCCAACAAGTCTATAAATTTTCTAGACTTTACTTTAACTAGGATGGACAGTAAATTAATTTTTTCAGTCTTTAGAAAACCTACTCAGACTGACCATACCATCCCTAGATCTTCTAACCATCCTTTTCAACAGAAGATGGCTTCCTTTTATTGCTACATCCATCGTTTACTTAGTCTACCATTATCAGATACTAATTTCAATTCAGAATTAGATATTATCAAACAACTTGCATATAGTAATGGTTATTCCCCTACTTATTTGATAACATCCTCAACAAATTAAGGAGTAAAAGGAATAGATCCCTAGCTTACAATTCTGTCCTTAACAATTCCACTACAGCAGTTATGTATAGATCAATATCATACATAGGTTATCCTTCAGATAATATAGCCAAAATCCTAAACAACATCCCCAACCTTAAACTATCATTCAAATGTAAGGAAAATATCAAATCTATTTTTTCTCATACCAAAGATAAAATTGGAAAAACATCAAAAAGTGGTATATACAAATTGTCCTGTGGAGACTGCCCTGTTACTTATGTGGGGAGAACTATGCGACCTTTGGAAACACGCATCAAAGAACAGTTGTCTAAGATTGACAAATCTAGTTTTGGCAATCACTTACATGCTTCTAAACATAACTTCACTCCCCAAAGAGATAGTAGGATTCTACATAGTATACACGTTAACAACTATACAAAAATTAATTTATTAGAAGACTTAGAAATTAGCAGGGAATTAAAAAGAAATCCTCAAAATTGTGTTAACACCCAGGTTCAATTAAATTGTAAATTTGATCCAATCTTTAAGAAGTTTCTTTAATACTGTTATATTCAGCATGCCCAACAATTGCTCTAGTTTTTTGAACATTGCTTTATAACATATTTGAATTTTCTTTCATTGATTACAATAAGTAAATATTTTCGATTTGCCTTTTAATAATAATATTGTTTTTAAACAGTTTTGGAACTCTGAGCTTGTCCAACGGTGCTTCTCCTTGGTTTTCATCTATCTCACTTCTATATTTGGTCAGAACTGACTGGTTGTTTGGTTTTTTAATAATTAACAATACTTTGATAATTTGATTATTTTCACATTTAACTTTACTTTAAACTTAACAATTGTCATTTAAATTTAACTTCAGTTTTTCATATTAATTTCATTAATTAGTAACCTACATATGACAACTTAGTCATTTTCAAAAAATTTTAAATAATTTTAATAACACAGATGTCGCTAGGAACTATTGTTTCCGTCAGCAGCCTGTCGTTTTTGAATATTGTCAGTAACAGCTGTTTGTAAGAATGGTAGCCATTTTATAAAAAACACATTAAATGTGATTTTTTAAACATTTAAGGGTTTTTACCCTAACCACTGGTTATATCCCTGGGTTTATTTTAAACTAAAGAACGTGTTTGTTCGAAGTTTTCTCTTCTTTTGAGGTTTTTACACCTATAAGACGTAAGTTTCACTTTATAATTTTTTATGAATAAGATTTTTCAACTTAGTCTTTTTATAGGATAGCTCTGATGATGGCATAATATGCTGAAAGTACTTAGCTGATTTAATAAATTTATTTACACACTATCAGTCTTTTGAAAACATACACCAGTTCCCGTTTAGATTTACTTTAAATATACCCCATATAGTAGTATCGAACCTCATATTCTAAGAATACGATAGGTTGTCATTTTAGTTTTGCATATAGCTATAAAAACAAAAAATATATTGACTATATTGCTTTTCAAAATACGTCCCACCAAGATCGATACACTATTTTATACGTTCAAACCAAGTGGTTAAACAGTTTCTTCTGGCGACTGGCATCGCCACCCATGGATTGAATTCTTGATCTTTTGGAAAGTGAAGAAGTTGTTGGAAGTGGATGGCTTAACAATTCGATGTTTTGAAGCTCCCAAAACTCTAATTTTTTGGGCAGTGTGAACACTTTCATTGTCATGATATAGGATTATTCACCGTTGTGTGTTGCTTTGTCGAAGTTTCGCTATAACTTCTGGTAAACAAACGGTTATATACCAATTAGAAGTAATCGTTCTTTGACATTCTAAAGCAATTGTTGCCACATAACCAGATTTTGACACACAAGTTGCGACCATTTTCTTTGATACACTTCGAAAACGGATCACTTTTGTTGGTCTTTCTTTCTCGTGAAAAACCGACACAGCGGATTGGCGTTTATTTTCCGGTTGGTAGGAGTAAATCCAAGATTCATTCCCGCTAATATTGACGCGACCGCTTTTTGCTCTGCTGTAAGCAAATGAGGGGTCTCTGGGTCTTTTTTGTTGGTATGGTTAGAATTGGTTAGAATTGTTCTGTGTCATTGTTTAGATCGCTCCTAGCTACATGTCCAGCGTATTCCCATTTTAATTTTAATGATTTTTGTATTAAATCGGTGACTTTGGTTTTCTGTCTTATCCATGTGTTTGTTTTCCTGTCCTTAAGTGCCGACTTGTTAATTTCAAAAATTCACAGTATCTACACGACTTGCTATATCGCAATGAAGCTCTCGATTTAAGTCAACAAAAGATTGCGGTTACGTTTGTGTTGGAAAGTTTTATTAATGACGCCCTCGAAGCGGCTATATAGTCGAGGATATGAAGCATTTTGGCTCGAAATTTTTTCGTCCAGCATGGATTTACTTGAAATTTTCACAGAAAGTAGGGAATAGTCCAAGAATCATTTTCTATATCATGCCGCTGTACGCTAAAACCTTGGGGGTGCTTGCCACCCCATCTCGGGGATGGGAAATTTTTTAAAAATTTTAACCATGTAAATCGACGTAAAACGTAATTATAAGAAAAAAATGTATTTTACATTTTTTTCGTAAAACTAATATTTTTTGAATTATTATCCGCGGTTGAAAGTAACAGTTTTTCGACGAAAAAATTTACTTTTTAAAGAGTTTTTTGAGAATAACTAGAAAAATATGCCTTTAATAAAAAAAACTGTAGCTATCGAAATTATGTCTTCTAGTCACACGAACCAAACTATTTTAATATAATATTTTTCCGAGCAATACAAACCGAGAGACGGCATGTTAAACGTTAGCTTTTTTCGTCAAATGTATAATTTGAAATAGGATAAATGCACCAGTTGTTGGCCATGTGCTAGTTATTGACCTACTAATATGTTTTAATTAGAATTAGGAAAATGTTAGTATTTTGTTAATTCTAAGTTAATTCTAATTTTTAAGTTTGGCAACATGTCTCCTAGAGTATGATACATCTAGTTTCAATACATTACAAGGTAATCATTACATTTTAGTCAGATACGAGACAATCACAAAATCCTTGCTTACCCAAACACCTACCAATCTACCCCTTTTAACTTACGAATTATTTGGAAAAATATCACTTTAAAAAATGATGGCCAATCACTAACACATATGGTGTCAATAACTGGAATAGGGTGGCCAATAACTGGTTCATTTGCACGTTTACAAAAGAACACATATAAAATATTTTTAGACATGAAAGGATAACATAATAAAATTTTGCAATATGTAGAAATAATAATAAAATTCCATGATGTTAAAAATAGTTATAATAGGCCACAGTGACAAATCATTTCACAGATATATCGACGTGCTCTCCTTAAGAGGCCAATAACTGGTGCTTTTACCCTATTCAAGGCCAAATAACGGGAAAACTTTTCATTTTTCGAGAAAAACTTAAGATAATTTTTTGTCAAGGATACAATTAGTACTTACAAAATAAAAAAGCAAAAAGTTGCTAGCACAAAAATTGGGTGACTTATGATCAAAAGGAGGACGGTACCTGCTCTTCTTTATAAAAAAATCAGTGAAAACAACCCCCTAACTACCATCCTAATTAAAAATTGGTCCTAATCTTTCTGTAATTCCTTTTATATTTGTATTATAAATACAACCAAGAAGTTTGACCCATTTAAAAAACCTAATTTTAGAAAAATTGGAGTTTAAAGAAAAAATGATTTTTTTGTAATTTCGTATTTTTCACCATTTTCTTCAAATTATCTCCGAAAATACTAGAGATACGAAAAAAATTATGGATTACTAAATTGTAGCTATATTAATAACTTAAAATTTCCTTGTAGATAGATTTTTATAACAGTGAACACTTAGCGAGATATAGCTGTTTAAAATCTCTATTTACGAACAAACACCTCCTTATCGAGCCCTTTAAACCCACCCCAATTAAAAACTAAGAGATCTTACGGAATTTAATTTACATAGTCTTATAGCTCTTCAAAAATTGCACAAAATCATCTTTGAAAAAACCTTTTATTGCCAAAAATAAAGGAACTATGTATATAAACCGAATTTTTTTTCCAAAAATTCGAATTGTCCGCTTGTAGAGCATTTTCAAGGTATATAATACCACATAACTAGTTCGTATACTGTATTTGTATTTGTACATATTTGAAAATTCGTATTTTTGTGTAAATAAATGTTTATGTAATTCTTTAATTCTACTTTTTTTCTGTATAGATCTATTAAATTATCTATTTATAAAAATTGCAATGTAATTAAGGGTGGTTTTAAGGGTTGAAATATGATATATCCTTTAGCATAAAACAATCATTATTTAACCAATCAAAACCAAATTTTACCCATATTAAAGTTTACAATGTTTGTATATAATTTTTGAAAATAAGGGGTAGTTTACACCCCTAAAAATAATCTACGCCCTTAAACATGATATAGAATATGAAGTAGAGGGTGAGATGATCCTAATCTCAAATTTTTATGTAAATCGATGCAAGCCGAAATTATTCTTTTAGGATAAGTCAATTTTTTATATATAGCTCCAACAAGGGTTCTTGTACGGGTTGAAATATTATATTATATCTTAAAAAATAAAACAATCATTATGTAACTAATAAGAATGATTTGTTGACAATATTAATGTTTAAAATATTATTTTATAATTTTTTACAGTTAGGGGTAGTTTTCACCCTTAAAAAACCAAAAGCGTACAACGGCTCAATGTACAAAATGAACTAGAGGGTAAAATGAACCTAATCCCAAATTTTTGTACAAATCGATGCTGGACGAAAAAATTGCGAGGTTTCGCCATTTTTTCAGTTTCATTTCCTCGAGTAATATGCAAAACTAAAAGACAGGCACACGTATCCTATTTAAAAAATTGTATGTTTGGTTTACCACGCATTTATGAATTACCTTGTAGACTTTGGCATATTATCTAAGCCTGGAGCATACCATTGCCATATTTTTTCTAAATAACCTTTTTGGATATTCTAAGGACTAATATAATAATAGTAGGGGAGGAAGTATGTTAAATGTGCAGTCACTCGAGCGCTTTGGGGACCTATTGGGTTGTGAAGAGTAGGTTCTAAAACCAAAAAAAGTTAAGTAAAGTTTTCCATTTTAGTGGGGACTTTCCATTTTTAATTTAATTTTCCATTTCTAACAACGGTTTTTCCTATTATAGCGCCATCTATCCATAATTCGAAAAAATGTTTCAAATAAAAGTTACTTATTTTTACGTAAGGAATCCGAATCTGCAATAAAAAAATGGGGGCTCCTATGGGAGTGAGATGATCCGAATCTTAAATTTTTATGTAAATCGATGCAAGCCGAAATTATTCTTTTAGGATAAGTCAATTTTTTATACAGTGCGTCCATAAAGTAACGCATAAATTAATTATTTAGTAAACCGGCGACTTTAAACAAAAATCCCGAAACAGGTCGATTTTTATTTTTAATTTCCGATTTTTTCACATATATATCATACTAGTGACGTCATCCATCTGGGCGTGATGACATAATCGATGATTTTTTTAAATGAGAATAGGGGTCATGTGATAGCTTATTTGAAAGGGTATTCAGTTCTTTATTCCCTAATATAAACATTAACATAATTATTTATACAAGGTGTTCAAAAAAATATTTTTTTAATTAAAATAATTGAGACAAAAAGAAGAATGTATGTAATTTATCTAATTCAAAATACATTTTAATGTTGTCAGAAAACGGGAAAAACATGTTTATTTGACAAATAAATATTGTTTTTCGCTTAAATTCAATGTTAAAGCTGCAACCCACCTGCCTCTTGCCAGTTTGAACATTTCGTTCAAGCGAAAATCAATGTTTATTTGTCAAATTTTTTTTTTTCTGTTTTTTGACAGTAGTAAAACGCATTTTGAATTAAATAAATTACATACATTCTTCTTTTTGTCTCAATTATTTTAATAAAAAAATGTTTTTGAACACCCTGTATAAATAATTATGTTAATGTTTACATTAGTGAATAGAGAATTAAATACCCTTTCAAATGAGCTATCACATAACCACTATTCTCATTTAAAAAAAATCATCGATTACGTCATTACGCCCAGATGGATGACGTCACTAGTGTGATATATATGCCAAGAAATCGGAAATTAAAAATAAAAATCGACCTGTTTTGGGATTTTTCCTTAAATTCTCCGGTTTACGAAATAATGAATTTATGCTTTACTTTATGGACGCACTGTATACAGCGTGTCTACTTAAGTTGGAAACATAATATGGGAAACTTTTTTATTATTAATTTTACGAAAAAAAATTATTCTTTATAAAAAGTTCTGCATGTCCCAAAACCTAAGATTCAATCATCAGCTATCAAATTTTCTCAATACCTACTATACGAGGTATGTCAAAAAATGTGAATTTCGGTCAATGGTAAAGTACCTTTATTTCTCTCAATATCGAAAATTATTATGATAAAAAGTTGTTTGGAATTAAAAACTAAGATCAAATATGCAATTACATGCTTCTAATTGAAAAAAAAAATTTCTCAAATTTATGGATACCCAACAAATTTTTATTATTACAAATATGATAACGCGTTTATTTTTCATTTTACGAAAAAAAAATGATTCTTCATTAAAAGCTTTCCATGGTCTAAAATCTAAGACACAACCATGATATATCAACTTTTATTAATTTTATACGAGGTGTGTCAAAAAATATGAAATTCGCTCAATATTATAGTAACTTTATATTTCACAATATTTCAATTAGAAGGATGTAATTGCATATTGAAACATAGTTTTTAATTCTAAACAACTTTTTTAATAACCGTTTTCAATATTGTGAAAAATAAAGGTACTTTAATCTTGAGTGAAATTCATATTTTTTGACATACCTCGTATAAAATTAATAAAATGTGATATCTGATGGTTGCATCTTCGGTCTTAGGACATACAGAGCTTTTTATAAAGAATACCTTTTTTCGTAAAAGTAATAATAAAAGAGTTATCGTATGTGTAATAAGTAAAAACGAAGTTAGTATCAATAAAGGCTATAGTGGGATAAGATGGTCAAAATTGCACCAGGCTCGATTCAGTTTTGGGTTTATCCATTCGAAAATATATAATTGAAAACTCACTCAGCCAAATTTTCAAGTCCCTAGGTGCACCGGGGGGTCCGCTATGGAAAAAAACGTGTTTTTTTGAAAACATTTTTTTTTCAGACGCTGTATTGCTGCAAAAAATCTGAAAAAATTAAGGAATGCGTATCTTAACAACACAAAGCTGCCTGATTTTTCAGATCTTTAGCTTCAAAATTGAGTGCAGGAAAATTTTTTGAAATTTTCAAAAAAATTTTAGGTTATGTTGTAACTTTTTCGCCAACTTTAAAATATTGTTATTTTGTTTATTTTTTTCCATTCTTTCGAATGGCATAGGCATCGTCATCATTTTCGACGTGGAAAATACCTAAAAATCGAAAAAACTGGTTTTTTTTGGCATTTTCTGAAGTTTTTGACTCATAAACTCAATGTATTGACAAGTGTACCAGTCATGTATTGTTATATTGACAATCAAAATCAGCTATTAGAACTTATTTTTTTTCCTACAGCATGCTCAAAAACCCCGTTTTCGGCGTTTTTACTAAATAGCCTCAGAAATCAGTAAAAAAAAATAATTCTTTTAACGTTTAAAAAATTAAAATTTTGTTGTTCTCGGTAGAATGTAATACAATTATTACTTAAATAAATTATTTTTTTGTTTTGCACGATTGTTTGAATTTTATATATAATAATATCGTCCCATTAAGGGTCCCATAAGGGTATGGGCTTATAAAAAAAAAATAAATAAATAAATTTTTTTAACGTTTAAAAAATAAATTTTTTGCAGTATTTGATAGAAAATGTTGCCCCTTTATAAAAATGATTGTTGCGGTTGGGATTTTCAAAGCGCGCTAAGCTTAAAAAAGCTCGGCACTTTGGTGCCGTGCGCAAGGAAGCGCTTCTAGCCACGTTTTTGGAAAAAACTCAGGATAAACCAGTCCTCAAGTACCCGCCGTCGAAGCCACTAACTACTTACGTAATAAAAATATTTTTAAAATAATAAAATAAGAAAATCTACGGTTTCGTTTTGATTAAAAAATAAAAAAAAAATAAATAAAAAAAATATTTTTATTAAACGTTAATGAGGAATTATTATTTAAATAAATAATTATTAAATTATTTGAATTACTTAATTGATTAAATAGTGCAACCTAAGTGCAGAGTGTTTAAAGGGATTAATAAATTAATTATTAAAAAGTTCTACACAATCATGAAATTACAAAATTCAAATTAATATACGGCATGGTGCAAAGAACGAAATAAATTCGTTATTTCGTAAACTGGCGACTTTTGGAAAAATACCGAAACGGGTCGAGTGTGATACGAGTGACGTCATCCATCTGGGCGTGATGACGTAATCGATGATTTTTTTAAATGAGAATATGGGTCGTGTGGCAACTCATTTCAAAGGATATTCAGTTCTCTATTCATTAATATAAACACTAACACAATTATTTATACAGGGTGACCAAAAAAATTTGAATTAAATTAATTGACATAAAAAGAAGAATTTAAGTAATGCGTTTACTTCTAAATATATTTTACTGCTGTTAGAAAACAGAAGAAAATGTTTGAGATATAAACATTGCTTTTCACTTAAATTCAATGTTCAAGCCAGCTCCTGCTAGTCACCTGCCTCTTGGAAGTTTGAACATTTTATTTAAGCGAAAAGCAATGTTTATTTTTCGAATAAACATTTTTTCCGTTTTCTGAAAGTAAAATATATTTTGAATTAAATAAATTACATACATTATTTTTTTTTTGTAAATTAATTTATTTAAAAAAAAATTAGTCACTCTGTATAAATAATAAGGGTAATGTTTCCATTGTTTTCAATCTGGTGGGATGTAGAGTAATATTTTTGATATTATTTTATGTGCTATTATATTGAAAACTTAGTCCTTTCTAATAATGGTAATGTTTATACTACTGAATAGAGAATTGAATAACCTTTCGAATAACCAAATTATAGTAAAGTCCCAGTGATTGGCTGTGTACCATAGTTAAAAAACTTACACAGAAATAAAAAACTTCGGTTTGTATAATGGTATAAAATTCTATTAAAAACTTTTAAAAAAGTCATCCAAATAGATTATAGAAAAACATCAGAACATTTTCTATCTAGTGACATTCTGTTTAGTTACTGAAACTATAGCCCGCTAGTTGATATATTATTATGTAGCCTTCAAAATAACATAATTATTTATTAAAATTTCCCATATAAATAGTTAATCATAAAAATGCCAAAACAAATAGCTTCAGAACAACATTAAAATTATACTTTTGAAATGCGGCACAATGTCGATATTAATGGATTTTACTAAAGCTCAAAAGCAGCATGGCTTCCCTGCTCGAAAAACTGAAGGGGTACTTGTCACAACGAATTCGAGGTCAAGACGGAATTCGGTCTGTGTCACTCGTCTTGATTTGTCATTCCAAAAGTATAATTTTAATAAAAATTTTATTTTAATAAAATTATGTAATTTTAAAAACTATATATCAACTAGTGGGCTAGTTTCAATTACTACACAGAATGTCACTGAAGATGATTTGACTAGATCGAAAACATTCTGGATGTTCTTGGATGACTTTTTTAAAAGTTTTTTAATAAAATTTTATACCATTATACAAACCAAAGCTCTTTACTCCTATGGTTTTTCAAATAACCGTAATTCTCATTAAAAAAATTCAACGATTACGTCATCTCTCCCAGATGGATGACGTCACTACTAGTGTGATATATATGCCAAAAAAATCACAATTAAAAATCGACCTCTTTCGGGATTTTTCCTTAGAGTCGACAGTTTAATAAATAACGAATTTATTCCTTTCCTTTGCATCATCATCATCATCATCATCGGTGACCGCTGACAGCCCATGGAGGGCCATGGTCGCCCGTTGGGGTTTCTAGGCTCTAAAGTTTTACATGGTGTGGAGGCCAGTCACACGCATAACTCCTCAAAAGTTCTAAACGATATTTATCTAAAATATTACTTTCTTGTTTCTTTTTTTGAGGAGGTCTTTTCGGCGTTATGTGTGCTTTGCTTGTGTGACTATAGCTGCCCATGTTTTTCTTTCCTTTGCTTGTTTTTCCCATTCTCGTATTCCTAGGTCTTTCAAATCCTGGTTAATACCATCAATCCATCTCTTTCTAGGCCTACCTCTCGGTCTTTTACCATTTAATTCTTTTCTAAGTACTTTTTTTGTATTTCTCTTATCATCCATCCTTTCTACGTGTCCTAACCAACTCAGTCGTTTACTTCGTATTTCTTTTGTGATAGTAGGTCTGTTAAACACTCTGTTTATTTCGTGGTTTATTCTTATACGCCATTCTCCATTCTCCTGTATAGGTCCATATATTTTCCTTAAGATTTTTCTTTCCCATCTAAGAAGTTGTTCCTCTTGTTCACTAGTCAAGGCCCCTGTTTCTGATGCATACATTACTACAGGTCTCATTATTGTTGTGTATATTTTTACTTTTGAATTAATCGATACTGATTTTGACTTTATGATATTTTGTAGGCTGTAGAAGCATTTGTTTCCAAGCGAAATTCTTGCTGTTACCTCATCACTGTTTTTATTTCCTTCTGTTATTGTTGATCCTAAATATTTGAAACGGTCCACTCTTTCAAATATTTGCCCGCTCAGAGATATGTTGCCTTTCGTTTGTACTTTTTCCCGAGTTGTTATCATGTACTTTGTCTTTGAGACATTAACTTCTAGACCCATAGTCTGTGCCGCTTCTTTAAAATATGTATAAATTTTTTCTAGGTCTTTTAATGTCCAGCTGATTATGTCTATATCATCTGCGTAGGCAACGATCTGATTGAGCTTTGTAAATATTGTACCATCCCTATCTATAGGAGTTTTTCTGATTACTTGTTCCAACGCAAGATTAAAAAGTGTTGTTGACAGTGCATCCCCTTGTGTTAGACCTTCATTAATGTTAAATTCATCGGACAGTTGATTTTGGATCCTTACTTTTGCTTTGGTGTTGGTTAGGCATAGTTTTACTAATCTGATTAGTTTTTTTGGTACATTTAACTCTTGCATTGCGCTATATAATTCCTTTCTAATTATTGAGTCATACGCTTGTTTGAAATCTACAAATAGATGATGTAGTTCGGTATTCCGCTCGTAGAATTTTTCCAGCGTTTGTCTTACTGTAAATATTTGGTCTATAGTTGACCTGCCTTTCCTGAAACCTCCTTGATAATCCCCTGTTGTTTGTTCCATTATATTATTTAGTCTTAATTCCAATATTTTGCTAAATATTTTGTATCCAACATTTAGTAGTGATATTCCTCGGTGATTATTGCAATCTAACTTATCTCCCTTCTTATGTATAGGGCATATCACTGCAATTTTCCATTGTTCCGGCATTATTTCTGTGGTCCATATTTCTAGTATTAACTTTGATATTTCACTCTGTATTCTATATCCTCCATATTTTAACATTTCTACAGTTATTGTGTCGCATCCTGGGGCTTTGTTATTTTTCATTTTTTTTATTACCTCTTTTATTTCTGCTTCTGTTGGTGCATATTGGTCTACTTCAATCTCTCCTACTAATCTTAGCTCTTCTGTTTCGTAACGTTGATTTGGTTTATTCAACAGTTCATTAAAATGTTCTCTCCACCGTTTTAGCACTCCTTTTTCGTCTGCTATTAAGTCCCCATTTTTATCTTTGCATAATTTTGTTCTTGGTTGGAAACCTTTTTTTTCAAGATTTATTTCCTTATAAAATAGTTTTATTTCACGTTTTTGTTCATATTCTTCTAGCCTTTCAATCTTATCTTTATTGTGTTTCCTCTTTTTAAATCTTAGATGTTTTTTTAATTGTCGTCTTCTTGTAGTATATTCCTCTTTGGTTTCTTCCGTACTGTTGTTCAGCATTTTAAGCCTAGCTTGGTTTTTTTGTTCCATTAGTCTCTGGCAGTCTTTGTCATACCATCTTTTTTGGCTAGGTTCTTTGCTTTCCCCCACTACTTCTTTTGCAGCTGTTATCACTGCTTCTTTTAAGACCCTCCATTTATCTTCGATATTTCTGACCTGATTTTCATTTACTTGATCATACTGTTCAATTATGTTCTCTATTTTCGTTTCATATCTTGCTCTGTTTTCCTCATTAGAGGCCAATATATCTGAGGCGTATTTGATCTTTTTTTCACCTTCTTCTGTTTCTTTGGCGGTAATTTTTTGTTTATATTTAATTAGCACAAGGTGGTGATCGGAGCTGCTGTTTGCTCCTCTATGACTTCTCACATCTGAAATGTCTGAAGCATGTCTTGCTCCTATTAAGACGTGGTCGATCTGGTTTCTTGTTTTCATATCGGGAGAAACCCATGTTTCTTTGTGGATATTTTTATGTGGAAATTTTGTACTGCTTATCACCATTTTTTTGTCTGTTGCAAAATCTATGATTCTTTGCCCGTTGTCATTACTTATTTCGTGCAGGCTATGTGCACCTATTGTTCCCTGATATAATTCCTCTCTTCCTATTTTTGCGTTTAAATCTCCTAAAAGTATTTTAACGCTATAATTGTTTATATTTGACACTTCTTGGTCTAATCTGGCATAGAAATTTTCTTTTTCTTCTGCTTCTTTGTCCTCTGTAGGTGCGTGCACATTAATGAAATTAATATCAAAGAACTTGCCTTTCATTTTCAGAATAGCTATCCTTTCGTTTATATTAGTAAAGCTTTTTACCGCATGTTTGTATCTTTCACTTATTATGAAGCCCATCCCACCTTGTCCACCTTTTGAATTACCATGACATATTACATATTTTCCATATTCCTAGATATGTTCGTTCTTCCATCTCATTTCCTGCAACGCTAAAATATCTATTTTGTAGATTTTTATTTGTTCAATAAGGTTTTGTAGTTCTCCTATTTCTCCTAATGTTCTTATATTCCAAGTTCCAATTAAAATTTTTCCACTTTTCTTATTTTTCTTTTTCCTGTTGTACTTGTTCACCTTTTTGTTTGTTTTATCCTGTTTTCTAGTCTCTTCCGTACATTCAGTCTCTATGTCGCCATCGAGGCCACTTTTTATTTCAGCATTACTTGTATTTTGATTTTTTGCGTTTATTTGACTAGAGCTGGGAAAATCCCCCGATGTGCCCCCAGCGGTCAACCTATGATGACGGTCCTTTCCAATAGTCTTTGCTCTATTATTGCCCTGACTTTCCCTAACATTACAAGTATGAGGAGTTGTGTCTTGGTTTATTATTGCAGTTTGCTCGTTTTTCTGACCTACCTTTACAATTCTGTTATCTTTACCCCTATTCTTAAAATTAAAGTCTACGTCACTATTAAAAACAAAATCAAAATTATCAAATGTTCTCATAAAAAAATCATCATTTCTCTTATTGTACCTATAACTATTACTATTTTCACCCTCAATGCGGATGCCGTCGCCATAATAATAATTAATCACCTTAACATTACTGTTACTATTAAGTACGCTGCAGGCGTCCGCACCGACAGTGAGTATTTCTTTCTCTCTTCGGTTTTCGGTAGTGTCTTCTTCCATTGCTGTTTTCGTACTATTTTCTTTTTTCTTTGTCTCCGTCCAACTTGCTTTAGTTACTTGTTTTTTGAGTACGCTGTTTTCGTTATTTTCGTTGATCTTTCTGTAGTAGAGCCCATTGATAACTCTTCCTCCGAGAGGGATCTATCACCATATTTTCTAGCTCTATTCGTCTTCTGGTCTTCTATTACTATAGCTTCATTTTCTTGTGATAAGGTTTGCAATTGACTCAAAGTGAATAATTCGCCATTTAGAAGCAATTTGTTATAACGGATACCTGCATTTTGACCTTTCTCTCTTGCTTCTTTTTGATATTTGCGAAGTTCATTTCTTTGAATTTGTATGTGTTTTGGATAGTCTTCATTTATGAATATGTCTGTACCTTTTAATTTCTTTTTTTCTTTAAGGACCTCGTTTTTTTTACTCCAATTTTTGAATTCTATGAGGATCGGTCTTTTCTTATTAACAGTTTTGATACCAAGTCTTCGTATCTCTATAATATCCTGATCTGTATTTAGTTCTACTTGCAATTTTCTTGAAATTTCTGAAATCTTATGCTTGATTTGCGTTTCGTCTTCATTTTCGATCTCTTCTATTCCTTGGATGATTAGATTCTTTTTTCTTACTTCTCTTTCTAATACTTCTACCCTTCTTTCTTGAATTTGCAATATTGTTTGAAGTTCTTGATTCTTTTCTTTTAACTCTGTATTTTCTTCTGTTAGTTCTGCCAATTCTTTAGTGATTGTGTCGATTTTGTCTTCCATTCTCATGTTTTGTTTTTCCAGTAGGTCTAACTTTAGTAGTTTTTCAAGGATCGCATCAATTTTCTGTTCCATATTTTTTCTTCGGTAGATTTTAGTGTATGGTCACCTTTATTTTAGCAGACCGTAATTACTGTTTTGAACAAAAACGTTACTTAAAATGCAAAAAGTTAATGTATTAAAATTGGTTATACTAAAAACTTTTACTTTAATTTTAAGGAATAATTTACTAATTTTGAACTTTTCCTTTTATTAGAAGAATAGAATGATATTTTTTGAAATCTTTCTTCTCAAACTCTTCTTTGCATCTATTGGTATATGGTTGACAGTTCTTCAGTTTAAATATAAAGTGTACATACCCAAATTCACAATTTTTCCGAGAGAGCACTTTCAAACCGACTTGCTTGTAACAGGCGGCCACACACTCCTTTGTATCCTTTGCATCATACTGTATATTAATTTGAATTTGAATTATGTAATTTCATGAGTACGTAATAACTTTTTAATAATTCATTTATTAATCCCTTTAAACACTGCACTCTTTAGTTTGCACTATTTAAGCAATTAAATAATTCAAATAATTTAGTAATTTATTTATATAATAATTCCTCATTAACGTTTAATAACACGATTTTTATTACGTATGTAGTTAGTGACTTCGACGGCAGTACTTGAGGAGTGGTTTTTTTGTATCGAACACTACAAAAATTTTATTTTTTAAACGTTAAAAAATTTTCCTCATTAACGTTTAATAACACCATTTTTATTACGTAAGTAGTTAGTGACTTCGACGGCAGTACTTGAGGAGTAATTTTTTTGTATCGAACACTACAAAAATTTTATTTTTTAAACGTTAAAAAAATTAATTTATTAATTTTTTTATAAGCCTATGGCAAGATACCCTTAATGGGACGATATTATTTTATATGAAATTCAAATATTCGTGCAAATAAATCACTTATTTAGTTATTAATTGTATTACATTCTATCGATTACAACAAAATTTTAATTTTTTAAACGTTGAAAAAATTATTTTTTGACTGATTTTTGAGGCTATTTAGTAAAATAAATAAGTTTTATTAGCTGATTTTGATGGTAGAGATAAAAATACATACAAAAAGGTAAATTATGATTAATTTAGCTGTATGCTGTTGAGGTTATGAGTCAAAAACTTTTTTTCGATTTTTAGGTATTTTCCATGTCGAAAATGATAATGATGCCTATGCCATTCGAAAGAATGGACAAAAATTCACAAAATAACAATATCTTAAAGTTGGCGAAAAATTTCCAACATAACCTAAAATTTTTTTGAAAATTTGAAAAATTTTTTCTGTGCTCAATTTTGAAGCTAAAAATCTGAAAAAAATCAGGGTGCTTTGTATTGTTAAGATACGCCTTCATTCATTTTTTCAGATTTTTTGCAGCAATACAGCGTCTAACAAAAACACGTTTTTTTCCAAAGCGCCTAGCTCCTGGGAATCCTGTTAGTTTTTAATCAAAACGAAACCGTAGATTTCCTTATTTTATTATTTTAAAAATATTTTTATTACGTAAGTACTTAGTGGCTTCGACGGCGGGTACTTGAGGACTGGTTTATCCTGAGTTTTTTCCAAAAACGTGGCTAGAAGCGCTACCTTGCGTACGGCACCAAAGTGCCGAGCTGTTTTAACTTTAGCGCGCTTTGAAAATCACAACCGCAACAAGCATTTTCATAAAGGGGCAACATTTTCTATCGAACACTACAAAAATTTTATTTTGTAAACGTTAAAACGTTAAAAAAAATTAATTTATTGATTTTTTTAAGCCTATGGCAGGGTACCCTTAATGGGACGATATTATTATATATGAAATTCAAAAAATCGTGCAAAACAAAAAAATAATTTATTTAAGTATTAATTGTATTACATTCTATCGAGAACAACAAAATTTTAATTTTTTAAACGTTAAAACAATTATTTTTTTTACTGATTTCTGAGGCTATTTATTAAAAACGCCGAAAACGGGGTTTGTGAGCATGCTGTAGGAAAAAAATAAGTTCTAATAGCTGATTTTGATTGTAAATGTGACAATACATATAAAAATGTAAATGATGATTAATTTAGCTGTATGTTGTTGAGTTTATGAGTCAAAAACTTCAGAAAATGCCAAAAAAAAAACTTTTTTCGAATTTTAGGTATTTTCCACCTCGAAAATGATAATCATGCCTATGCTATTCGAAAGAATGGGAAAAAATACACAAAATAACAATATTTTAAAGTTGGCAAAAAATTTACAACATAACCTAAACATTTTTTGAAAATTTCAAAAAATTTTCCTGCGCTTAATTTTGAATCTAAAAATCTGAAAAAAATCAGGCAGCTTTGTGTTGTTAAGATACGCATTCATTAATTTTTTCAGATTTTTTTCAGCAATACAGCGTCTGGAAAAAAATGTTGTCAAAAAACACGTTTTTTTCCATAGCGGACCCCCCGGTGCACCTAGGGACTTGAAAATTTGGCTGAGTGAGTTTTCAATTATATATTTTCGAATGGCTAAACCCAAAACTGAATCGAGCCTGGTGCAATTTTGACCATCTTATCCCGCTATAGCCTTTGAGAAAAATTTAGAAAATATTTTTTTTAATTAGAAGCATGTAATTGCATATTTGCTCTTAGTTTTTATTTCCAAAAAAGAATGTGTGTGTACTTTGTACGCACGTAAGAAGTTATACTTCTATTATATGATTTAAACGAAATTAATATACTTTTTATTTATATTTTGTTTAAATATTAAACTAATTTATACTTACTACTTCTCAAACATTTTTATTAGAACAGTGCCAAAAATTAAAATATTAAAAGAATAAAACACACACAAACACATTAAAGAAGCCACAAATGATGTCTGAACATTAATTGTCGAAATTTTTTTTAACTAAATACGTATTTTCTGAAAATACAATTATATAATAAATATACTTACAATCATAAAATGTATTAAAAAAAAACAAAAAAAGAAAGTTTCTATTGGGACTCGAACCAGCGCTGATAAGCGCGGTTGGTATTGGAATTCATTCGCCTTCAAGCTTAGCCACGGACACTATGTGTCATTATTTACGAAGATCGACTAACTAAACGGATTAAACTTGTGATATTTTGATATTTTGAAAATTGATCAAATTATTTTAATTTTGAATTGAAATGATTTAGAATTGAAAAAATACAACAAAACATAGAGTAAGAAAACAATATATTAGGTGAATATTGATATAAATTTTGATGGTAATCAAATTATATAAATAAAAGTATTACATACTATGTATTTTGGCAGATCAAATAGGTAGGTTTATACTCATGATACATTAACAATTATTACGTACCTGTTGCTTTTAAAAACTATTTAAAGGTCACTACAATATTATAAACTTTTTTGTTTCTGTCCTCACAACAATAAAACTAATATATACATTTGTTTACCTTTACCTTTACCTCCAAACCACAGCTGTCCTACAGCTGCCATATCGGATAATTTTTGACATGTCATTTGAACATCCAATCAGAACAAAGTTATAATGCGCATGCGCCGGGCTGATAGGTTTTAACATATAAAAATTCACCCTCTATCGCCGGTAAAGAAGTATAACTTCAAAAACTTTTCATAATAAGAATTTTCGATATTGAGAGAAATAAAGGTACTTTACTCTTGAACGAAGTTTGTATTTTTTGACATACCTCGTATAATATGGACAAAATTTGATATCTGATGATTAAATCTTAGGTTTTAGAGCATGCAGAACTTTTTATAAAGAATAACTTTTTTTCGTAAAACAAATAACAAAACAGTTTTCCATATGTTTCCAACTTAAGTAGACACGCCGTATATAGCTCCAACAAGGGTTCTTGTACGGGTTGAAATATTATATTATATCTTAAAGCATAAAACAATCATTATGTAACTAATAAGAATGAAATGTTGACAATATTAAAGTTTAAAATGCTATTTTATAATTTTTTACAATTAGGGGTAGTTTTCACCCTTAAAAAACCAAAAGCGTACAACGGCTCAATATAGAAAATGAACTAGAGGGTAAAATGAGCCTAATCCCAAATTTTCCTAGACGTATCCTATTTAAAAAATTGTATGTTTGGTTTACCGCGTATTTATGAATCACCTTGTAGACATTGGCATATTATCTAAGCCTGGAGCATACCATTGCCATACTTATTCTAAAGAACCTTTTTGGATATTCTAAGGACTAATATAATAATAGTAGGGGAGGAAAGTATGCTAAATGTGCAGTCACTCGAGCGCTTTGGGGACCTATTGGATTGTGAAGACTAGGTTCTGGAACCAAAAAAAGTTAAGTAAAGTTTTCCATTTTAGTGGGGATTTTCCATTTTTAATTTAATTTTCCATTTCCAACAATCGTTTTGCCTATTATATCGCCATCTATCCATAATTCGAAAAAATGTTTCAAATAAAAGTTGCTTATTTTTACGTAAGGAATCCGAATCTGCAATAAAAATGGGGCTCCTATTTAAAATTTTAAAGTAACCCCCCACCCACATCCGTGGGGGGGGGGGTCGTGTTTGGTGCCATTCGACAGATTTTTCAAACATATTGAATAAGCGTATTTTTCAGTTTTTCGATCTGATTTTCATCTCGCGAAATAGCGCGGGATTCGTATTTAAAATTTTAAATTTACCCCCCACCCCTCTCCGTGGGCAGTCTGGTTTGGTATCATTCGATAGATTTTTGACAAATATTGAGCACGTATTATTTCGTTTTTAGATCTATCGTTCATTTCGCGACATATTCGCTTTTTTCTTGTGAAACTTTGTGACTCACCCATTTCCTTACGCCCCGCCCAAATCGTCAGCTTTTTGAAATATACACTGTTTTGCATGTACTTAACTTACCTTATCGTAATCTGACGATTTCGAGTTTTTCTAAGGATATATTCTTTTTTCGGCCCTCCTTAACGAACTCCCCTGTGTTTAGAGCCAATAGATGGTAGAGGTACATGTACAGGGTACCAGGGTTCTCCACATATGATAATCTGACGCGTTCGAGTTACTACAAAAATCCCCGCTTGGGCTCCCCTACCATAACGGACTAAGCGACCAATATCTCATTAAAAACTCATTTTATATATGCTAAAACAATTATTCTCAGACTAAAAACAATTGTTTACATATTTGTTACATTATATTCCATAAAATATTTTTTTCGCTGGACAAGTTTATATTCAAATTTAAACAGATTGTCCAAATATTGCCTCAGGCATAAAAATTCCAATAAATCAGAACCATATTGAAATGATAAGCTGTAATAATGGACCACCCTCACCAAATAAATCATTTTTTGAAGTCAGACGAAGGAAAGATTCATCGAAATTTTATTACCCAAAGTTTTATCAATACGTATTGTGTAACAATAATAATCCCCAATAACGTCAAACTTGCCTCAACTTTCGGTAAAAAACTTTTCCTATTAAAACTCCTATAAGCGGAGTTTAGAACCTCTCAAGAAGATGATTTTCTGAATCATAATTAAATCGACCTCAGTTATATCCACCTGGAAAAACCGAACTCGGCTTTTTGTTCACTAATATTGCGGGAAATGAATGCAAAGTGGGACTTTTCAACAACGTGATGTCAAATTTTAATATTCAGTGTATTTTTCTACAGGGACGTTGACTTTTTACCGTTGGATCGCCGAAAACGAAGTACCTATTTAAAAATCGAAAAATTACTGGCCCCTATTTTTCAACTGGAATATCTATAGAAGTCAATAGAAACGGGGACCATCTCATGGGTATCGAAATTTTTACTGCATCATGTTTTTTTATTAACATTTGTAATAAAAAAGAAACCTTTTTTGATTCATTATTATGAAAAACCTACATATTGTGGATGAAAACGTTCAACAGACGATTTTAGTGTATTCTTTCTACAAGGACTTCGATTTTTTACCGTTTATATTTTTATACACTTAGTCTCTTTTAGATTTAGCCATACGGCTCACACTCCCTCTAAGGGGAAAATTCCCAGATAATATGAGCTCTGGTGGGACTCTTTCCATGTTATCGAGCCTTAGGTGACTTCTGGTACACATCTGGTCGTTGCGAGTAGTATAGCTTTCTGCATGGTCTTATAAAGCTGTTCATTTAGATCCAGCCTTTTTATGCTTTCGAGGAGGTTCTTCGGAATGACTCCAGTAGTAGACATAATAATAGGTATCGTCTGGGTACTTTGCATTCTCCATTGTCTTCGTATTTGAATTTGCAGATCTCTGTACTTGGCGATCTTTTCTGTAAATTTACTACGTAGATTACTCTTGTTAGGTATCGCCACATCAATTAGTGTTGTTTGTCCTGTTAATTTATTAACTAGTACGAGATCTGTTCGATTATGTGCCACTATTTGGTCAGTGAGCACAGTGCAGTCCCAGTATAGGGAAATGGTCCGCTTGGAGAAGTTCCAGCTTGATAGCTATCTCTTGATGGATGATTTTTCCCACTGCTCACCGAGAGAAAGTCTTGACATAAAGAAACTTTATTAATATTTAAGAAAGATCGACTTGGCATATTGCCTAAGAACAGTGCCGGATTTAAGGTATTTGCGGCCCTAGGCCAAATTACCCCGAGCGGCCCCCGATAACTTCACGATTATGTAATTAAAGCATAAAGACTTAATAATAATAATAATTAAAACGTTTATTTTAATTTTACTTTTTAAAATTCGTAATACAAAGCATACCATAAATGAATAGAAATGCTTCTAATGTTCTATTTGCATACGGACATAAATATGTTGAAATGTATGGTGACAGATCACTGGAGACAGAGAGAATTCCTAAATATTGTAAAAACACAAAACCGAGTTATCTAGGAAATAATTTACATAGGAGAAAGATACAACTTTTTACCACTCATAATGGAAGGGAAAGTGGAAAAAAGAAGAGGTTCAGGCAGAAGAAAATGCTCCTCGCTGAAGAACGTGAGAGACTGGACAGGCATGGACACACATTCAATACTAAAAACCGCTCAAGATAGAGAACAATTTGCTGTAGTTATAGCCAACCTTCAGTAATGGAGAAGGCACCTTAAGAAGAAGATAGAAAATATATAATTCAAAATGTTAGCAAACAGCAGTTATCCGTAAAATTATTAATATTGCTAAAATGATTATATTATAAATAATTAGCATATTGTAGTTAATTGTTAAAATTAAATACCATTTGTCTCATTCGGAGGGAAAAATACAGATGAAAACAAAAAACTAAAAAAGCCGAGTTGAAAAGACATTCTAAGAAAAAGAACAAGCAAAATAATATGAACTGTACTAGTAATAGGCTACAGTACTGAATAATAAAAATAATAATGCCTGGTTGCACCAACAAATCTTAAGCTCCAGCTTAACCCAGCTCAGCTTATAATTAGGCCCGATTTAAATGTCACGTACGTTGCACCACAATTTTCAATTCTTATCAATGAAATCCACATGACAATCCATTGTGGCAAGCTGAACATTGATCTAAGACTCAATGGTGCAACGCATATGTTTCGTTAATGCACGCCTTAAGGTTAAGATCTGTTGGTGCCACCAGGTATAAGAATATGTACAACAAATAAACTTCTAGATCGTTCAATTCATTATTCATTATTATCATCATAAATATCATATCTAGACTCTAAAAACTCACTTTTCTAGCTTTTTTGGCTGCAAAATTTTTATTCAAATTTTTAAAGTCTAAGGCTTGAAAAAGATCTGCATTTGAAATAAATCTGGCCGAACTAGACAATCTAGAATATTCGTCAGAAGTCTAATTACTCAAGTAGTTTTTGATTCTTTTCAACACGCTGAATGATCTTTCTCCAGGTGCATTAGATGTCATCATGCATAGTAGAATGCGCAAAGCCGTATCCATATTCGAAAATAATGTTATTAACTGTTTTCCATAAATGATTTTCAGATACTCCAAAAGTGTATTTCTCGGAGGCTTGGTAATTCTGTTGTCAAGAGGTTTTCTTTCTTCATCAAATATACCTTCAACAAAGCCTTTGATTAGTCAAAATAGAAATGTTTACCCCGATTTCTTCATTGAAAATTGATGATAAATTGTTTTAAACCCATATTATTCATTAAGACTGAAATAAACTTCGGACCTTTCATTCAATTCTGAATAAAGCGTGTCCACTTTCAATTACAACATTGAATCTTTAAGTTTCCTTTGCCATTAAAGTGGGGTTCAGAGGATTTATCTTCTTTGTCTTAGCCAGGGAGAGCTTTTCTTTTCGGGCGTCTTTTTATTTCAATAATATAGGTTTCATTTTTAGATAACTCTTTTCCTCTTTTTCATAGGAATAAAAGTTGTCTCTCAGACTCAATGTATACTCCTTTAGAGATTTGTATGTTGCAAGTCACATTCAAGTCTGTAGCAGTTAATGTTTTGCTACTCTTGCCAAAACGTTGTAAAATACCGTACCACCTCTTTAGTAGAATACTGCCCTCCTAAGGAAAACCACCGCATCTGCAGTATTTATAAAAATGAGTAAATGGACTTGAAAGAATCTGCAACTTTTAAAAGGTGCTATAATTGTTACAACAATGCGGTTAGAAACGATTTTACTTTATATCAATAAGTCTGTAAGTAAACTACGTTTTTAAAAAAAGAAGCAGTAATTTATCCTAATTTTATGCCTACTATGGCAGATACTGGGAAAAAAATGTAAATAATATTAGAAATTGTTAAGTAAAACTACAGCAACTACGGATGTTATGTATATGCGGTGTTTTTTCTTAGCATAATGTTACAGAAAATAGGTATAATTAAACAACAAAATGAGTTTTTGAATAATTTATTAAATCTACATATTTAATAAAAAACCACATTTATTATACCGAATAAACCATAAACCGTAACAAACAAAATTTAATACAAAAGCAAAAAAATTAAATATACAAAGAAATTATTTTATTAATTCTTATCTTCCTCAAGGTTTTGCCAAAAATTGTAATCTATTTGAAGGCATTATGGTTTTGAGATTTTTAATAAGGGTCTCTTTTTTATTTTTTGATACTCCACAAGGAGATGTAAATGTCTGAGGGCTGGGAAGTTTCTTATTTAAAACTTTATTTTGAAGAAAATTCATTTCAAACATACTATCAGATTTATTTGTTAACTTGTACTTTAGAGAAAATGATCCCCTGTTGGCAACAATTTCTGTTAATTTCGCCAAGTAAGGACGTGACTCTATTTTTTTAATTTTTGCTTGTGACGCGAAATCTTGTGTGTCCTGGCACACACAACACAACCGCACCATACACAAGTTAAGAAGAAACTAAATAAATTGATAAATCGCGCAAATTGCGTAGCAAAAACACCGCAATTGGGCATTGCTTAGAATAAACACAGTAACTGCAGGTTCCGACAAGTATATGCGGGGTTTTACCTAAGTAATGTTGTAGTTGCGGGGTTTCTCCTTAGTTCCGCGCACGTTTTTGTAGATGCTAGGTTTATTATTTCTTTCAGAATATATAGTTGGGGTTGTGAATATTGTACTTTTATTAAATTATCATGTAATATCAACCCTCTAGATCAAATTTTCGCGCCTAACTCAATTTTCATAATTTTTGCATATGCGGTGTTTTTCCTAAGAACGGCAGAATAGCCGTTCTCCTATTTGAAAAATTGTTTACTGATTTTATTTCAATTATTAGTAAAAATTTTTTTTCAAAAGTTTTTTTTTTACAAAACGCTGCGCAAACGCTTTTGCATGCGGCCCTAGACCGTGGCCTAGTCGGCCTAGTGGTAAATCCGGCACTGCCTAATAAATATATCTTTGTATGTTAGATATAATTTTCTAAAATATTTCAAATAAATTTTAATTAACCCAAAGAAGTATATCTTAAAGATGATTGAACTATCACTTTCTTGCAAACTGCAAACCCATTTGTCAGAAAGAAATTATACTTGTCGTAAGAATATATTTTCTTGGCATTACAAAACTCTTCTTTCTGAGAAATAATATTTCTTAGTATGGAATATTGTTATCTTACCAATATTAATTAATGTATTTAATGTTAAGAAATACATTTCGCAGAAATAATTGTATATTTAGAATTAAGTTACATTTCTTAAAAATAAAGTGATATTACATACGGCGAAATAAATCATTCTGTTAAGGTAAAATTATTCTTTATTAGATAATAAGAACAGGATATAAAACGTTAGATATTAATACATACAAATAATTTCTCCACTCTTAAATCACTGGCTTCTATACAATAATAAAAGGATGGAGAGGCAAATCCAACTTCCTTAATTTTTCCTTCTTTTTGTTAATAGCACTTTGTATATCAGCAATTACCTAAAACAAAACCGTTATGTAGAAAGAATAAACTTATTTTAATAAAAAAAATTTATAAGGATATAATAAGTACATACTTATTTTGAAAAAAGGAAATACAAAAAAAGAACAAATACACGGGCCCACATAAAAACTATTAATTTTTTGGTATAAGAACGGTAGGTATCAGTAAAACAGTCTATATTCCAAAAAAATTTCTTGGCATTTCAACAAATAATAATCAATTATATTTAGTTCAAACATGGCTTTATTTATCCTACCATTTTTGTTAAATTTTTCTTTTTGTATATGAAATATTAATTATTTATCTGTATAATATTAAGTCACAAAATATACATTGTTTAGCTAAAACAAGAAGAAAAATACAACCAGTGTAAAACATTGAAGCAGACATATATTGTAATTTTATTTATTTATATAATTCAAAAGATACAGCAAACCTAATCATTAAGAAATTTTATTACGGGAAAGTATTACTAGGTTATATATTAAGTCATTTAATACATATTAACTAATTCACGGTTTTCGGCAATAAAAGTTCTTAACCGTTAAGATGTTTCTTTTAGACTAACTAATATTTCTCTATGACAAATATAGCACACGCCATTTTTGATATAACCTTGAATTGTAGGATTGTACATAAAAGACGATACATTCAAGAAACATATTATAGTTTATACATAAGTATACACATTTTTATAAAGGAACTTACCTGTATACAGTTCTACAAGTTATGGAAACCCCTAGTTGGTTAATAGCTCCTTTCAATATTGTTCTGAAGCTTTGTAATATAGATATTCTATTATTCTCTCCGAGGTGGAAGTCAAAACGTCAATGAAAGCAATTTTTTAAGTTACATTGTGGCTTATTTCCCAGTCAGAATAAGATCCTTTCTTTCAGAGTTGTCCATCATTATAGATATCTAAAATGCATATAAAAATACTATTATGTTTCTTTTAGAACTACATATTCGGATATGCAACAATATTGGTATTACATCTTAAATTAGGTAATCAATTTACTTTTATATACCTATGTACGTACCTTCAAACTATCCCTTAGATTTTAAAGAAAACCAACAAATAACAAATCCAAAATCAAGCTATGAAAATGAACTAATGCCATGCACGTCATCTTATCTTGCCAAACACTGAGATTAAATCAAAAATATAGTGAATAATGGTTACTGCGCAATTCTTTTGTGGAAGAAAATCTCTTTGCAAGTAGCATTTCGGCATTAATGATAAAGTTTTTATTTAATAACCACAGTTACTACAGAGGGTATTTCTAAAGAATTATTTCTTGTGGTCTAAAATATTTATTTGATTGCAAGAAAATTTCTTGTTCACAAATATATATATATGGATTAACTTAACATATATTTCTTATACTGCAAAATGTGTGTAGTTTTCAATTTAAGAAACAAAAACTTTAGGATAAGAAAATTAAAATGTAACCATTAATGCATTTTTTAGTATTGAAGAAATTATCTGTAAGAAATTATTGAGTTGTGTTTAAAAAACTAGTTTCTTTTTATGTGAAGCGGTATGTTTAAGTTAATATGATATGGTAACTTTTAAGAAAGATAGCTCAAAGAAATCAGTGTTTTAGGAGAAAAGAAATTGTTCTCTCGGTACGTGTATCTGCTACATCCGTTTCCCCTGGTGTCCCTCAAGGGACTCAATTGGAGCCTTTACTATTTAATCTATTCATTAATGATATATCCCTTATATTTATACAAGCTAAACTTTTCCTCGGTGCTGATGATCTTAAACTGTTTATGGAGATAACCAGTCTAGCCGATTGTTTTAAACTTCAGGAAGGCTGTTAATTATTGTAATTTTTTTTATGTACAAAGGGTTTTTCCAGTCAATAACTAAATAAATAGAATAATAATTAATTACACTTAAACTTTTAAAAGTGCCCTTGTAAAAAAGTTCAAAACATTTTTAAAAACAAATAGGAAAAAATTGTTGATGATATTTGTAAAATATTTTTGCAGCCACTAGAGTAGTGAAATAATGGAGAGCCAAATAAAAGTATCATGTCCAGTTTTGAAATTTAACTCTTAATCCATGTTAAAATAATTTACTTTTGTGTTATGTTTGCCTGTAACTTTTATTTCAATAGTTTTAATTTCAGCATTCGATGTATGTCCCTGCCATGTTATCACATACCTAATGAATAAACATGACATTTACCTACAATGGCCGTAGGTCATTTGATTCCAGATGCATTAACTGACGTGAACAATTTCACGTTGTAGCGCAGGATTTAAAATTTTAATATTACAGGTGTTGTTTAATTGGTCTTTTTGAAGCATCACGGTAGTTGGATAGCTAGTGTTCGTAGTAGACTTACTACTTATAAATTTCCAGAGATGGTTTTAGTGCCAAACATAAACATAAATATATCGCACATCCGCTCAAATAGTGTCGCAACTCAAAAAAAATTAAAAACGGCTTATCTCAAAAAGTGTTAGGTTTATAGTTCAAGTATTTGTCGTTAGATAACACTAGAGTCATTATATCATTAACCAAAATCAACGGTGCACCGAACATAAACAGTATCACATATCGACTTGTGCAAGGCATTTGTCCATCTAAGAAGTGTATAAAGCGTCGTTTAAATCAGTATATGTGATTACTTTATTCAAAATGTATCTTCCTTTTTGCAGCATTTGTTGTTTAATGTTATTACTTGTATTTTTTAAAGTTGCATCTTTAAAAATGTAAGTCTCTGAACCCGATAAAAATAATGCTATTATATTCTGTTCTGCAAGAGCCACTTTTGAAAAATAGTATTTCGTAAATTTTTCGATATCTTATCTGTATAGTGTCAGAATTCAAAAAAACATATTTTATCTACTCTATGTCATATTATGTATAAGTGTTTAGTTTGTGAAATGGCATATTCTCCGATAATCTAGCACAGACTATATAATAAAATATCCTTAATTTTCGCGTTGTCATGGTGATGACAATATGAGAAATGACTTACAACAAAATTTTTGACAGTTTTGTGGTTTGAAAGTATTTAGGATTTTTAAATGTCAAAGTTCTAACAATTGTAGAATAGAAATGAATTATAGTGACGAAGAGTTACAGTTTTTTTATTTGTTTATCGTAGATAATAGTTATTTATGAAACAGTTCGTGAAGTATGCTTTTTGAGAACGCATGCGATATTTAGAGCACGAGCGACAGCGGAGCGAGTGCTATTCATCGCGTAAGTTCACAAAAAGTACTTCAAACAAATAAAAAAAACTGTAATTTTTCGTCACTGGAATTCATTTCTATTCTACAATTTTTAGAACTTTGACATTTAAAAATTCTAACTTCTTTCAAACCACAAAACTGTTAAAACTTTTGTTGTAATTCGTTGCTTATATTGACATCACCATGACAACTCAAAAGTAAGGATTGTCACCATGACAACCCGAAAGTTAAAAACAGGGGTCTAGGACATTTCGCCGTCGCCGTTTCGCCGTCGCCATTTTGCCGTCGACGTTTCGCCGTCGAGCCGTTTCGCCGTCGAGCCATTTCGCCGACGCCATTTCGCCGTCGAGCCATTTCGCCGTCGCCATTTCGTTGTTAGCATTCGTACTTATAATTTCGGGATGATCATTACTTGTATATAAGTTTTGAATGGTTTTCGAACGATTATATACTATCACTTTTGCATAATGAAATTTTTTATTTTTGATACAGTAAAAACAATTGAAATTGAAATCCCTTTTCTCAGTGCCGACGGAGATATTTTAGAATATCTTAGAGGACTTGCCCATAATTATGAAATGTAACTTTTTAAATATTTTTAGTACTGTGAATATTTTATTTTTCAGGCAAAAACAATGTATAGTTGAATACGAAAATATAACTTGGTTTTACTAGCAACATCAGCATTTTATTTACAATGACATTTAGTATAAAAAAAGTTATTATGTTATCACGTTCTTGCGACATTTAGTATAAAAAAAGTTAGTATGTTATCACGTTCTTGTAAACTTAACCAATGCCGGGATGGCGACGGCGAAACTGCCGACGGCGAACTGGCTCGACGGCGAAACGGCCGACGGCGAAGTGGCTCGACGGCGAAACGGCGACGGCGAAATGGTGACGGCGAAACGGCGACGGCGAAACGTCCCAGTCCGAAAAACAGTTCGAAAAAGCAAATCCCATTTAAAATACATTGTTACTTTATGCACTGCTATCTATAATGACAGTTTTCACAAACTAAAAACTCATACATAATTTGACATAGAGTAGATAAAATATATACTGACATTGTTACAGTTAAAATTCCTTTAAAAATTTTTCGGTAATTATTGACATAAATTGCAATAATTATTGTATGAAATAAACAAGCTTAATTTTATTTGTAGTATATATGCGATTAATATTAAAAGTGGCATGCGTCACTTGAATCTAACTTCAGCCCGTGAGTAATGAACTATTACTCGCGTGTAAATAATGGGTGCTATTATCTATTAAAAAATAGGAAATAATGAGCATGTTATTAAACGGTCGTAGAAAAAATATATTTTCGGCGAGGTATGGCATACCGCATGTCAATGGTTAAGGGTTAACTTTACTAAATAAAAAAATTATCTACATGTTCATGATTACATCAATAGACTAACATGGGACAGCAAATAATAAAATATACGAAATTTCTAGAGTAAACGATTTTTTTCGAAAACTGTCCAGAAAAAAAATTTCTAGAACCAACTAGAACCTAAGCTACATCTAAAAATTCTATCAATCGTTGCAGTTTTTAATAATAACTTCAAATTTTTGAAAATATCTCTTCTGCTACAACTTTTAATCTTTTATCAAAATTATTTAAATTCATTTATTTATTCTGTGTTTTTATTTTTATAAAAATGTTAATAATTTCAGTTAAATAATAGTTTTTTAAAGAAAACTTTAATCTAATTTTAAGAATGGAAGTTGCTACCAAGGAAGGTTTTTTTTTAATAATTGTTAACTTTCAAAAGAGATTGGAAACTTTCATCCGTAAAGCGCCAATTATGTCTTTTAATTCTACAAAATTATCCGACTAGAGGAAAAGCTACTTCCAAACACGTTCCCCATCGTGCTGGAACGAAATGTGGTGAATGTGAAAATGAAGTTGAATTCTTACAGGAAATTTACGAAATATTTTTTCAACGTTTGACATTAAAATGTTCAAAAGAAAGAAATTTTCTTATTTTATACAGAACCCTATTTAATTAATGTTCGTGTTCATAATATTATATTAATGTGAACTTCTTATTTCAGAAAGGGACTCGAGTCATGTTAACCAACTTTCGAGAAATATGCTAAAAGCTTTTTGGATATGAAAATCCTTAGTTTTGTATCATATTGTTTTTTCTTATAAGTCAACTAGATCTGTACTATTAGTCGATAAGAACTAATATAATTTCCAATATAATATTATTTTTTATTTATAAAAAAATTAACTAAACTCTTAACAAAAAATAATTAAAAACTGACTCTGGTCCCTTTCTGAAATAAACTGTTGATGTATTTGATAGAAGTTACAAAAATATACAAGAACTTGGTCATTTATTTTTAGTATGATTCTACGCTAGTATTATGGTAAATAAAATAATTTAATACAGAACTAATATTTTAATAGCTTTTTATTACGTCAATTATTAGTAAATAAAATTAAAAGATGTATCATAATTAAAAATCCTATCCTTGCTCTTCTTCTGATTTTGGCATCATAACCCTGGGTAGGTCTTTGCTTGTCTGGTTCTGTTCTTTCACTCAGACCTAAATGCCCTTTTCCCCAATTTCCACACATTCATAGTTTTTTGTATTCTTATCGTCTTCCATTGTAATATTTTTTTTGTTGATTTTGTACCTTCTTGTTTCTGGATATATCTTAGCCATGACAGACCCTGACTTTTAACAAATATTAGAATAACTTGAGGCGTTGTTTGCAAAAACCCCATATGTCAGTTCTTTTCGGAAATGGATTTGCGCCATCTATGGATTGAAGGATTAATTACCTACGTTCCTTGCGTAAGAAAATTCCACTAAAACTACAGTAGTCCAAGATAAAAGCGACAAAAATATAGGCGATTCCGCATAAACCCCATATGTCAAGCACAATTTCCTTCAAAACAACAGTTGTTATTGACTATTGGTGTTTTTTCTGGGAACTTTATCGCTTTTCTCTCAGTAGGTTTTTATAGGTTAACGTTCCTTCGAATAGTTGTGTTGTGTGATTGTATAAGTAAACACCATTTTTCGTTCATTTTTTATTTTGGCTTATTACTATAAATATCGTTTTTCCTATAAATTAATGAAAATTTCCTGCAAAAACCCCATATGTCAAATGAATAAATGTGCTTCATAAAAAAACCAAAGAAAAAAATAATGTTATTTATATTGTAAACTGTGAGTAATCATCAAAATAATAAATGACTAATTTGAGAATTTCTGTAAACTTAATACGGTTCAAATAAATAACTTTTTTTTAATATCTTCAATGTTGTAAATAATGACAAATGGTAAATAATAATAAATGGTAATGACAAAGACCCCTAAAATAAGTATATCTGTATAAATTAAGACAAAAATATATACTTAAAATGATGACCAAGGTAAAAACAAAGTTTGGTAATACTTTCAAGAACATGCTAAGCCACCCAAAAATACTAAAATTAAAACCTTTTAAAAATATACTAAATGTCTTATATAAATAGATACATAATAAAACTGTTAAAATGGATACACACTGTTGTTAGCTGTTATTATTGCTTGTGCCATAAACAACGTTAAAATTTAGTGGCTAGTGTAACCAACATTTCATAAAACTTTAAGTCACATTGACAGTTTTGGTTCTGACATCAGAGAGATATGCTTTCAAACTCTCACATTATTAGTTTTTATCACATCTTTCAACGTATTGATCTAATTAATTAATACCTAACAACCCACGTACTACGTGCGGGAGTCATATTTTACACTATAGTCCATTCTTTCACGGTTCTTACTCTAAATTTTAAAGAACCGCTTGTATTTACATGAAATTTGGCATACTTATAGCTTACATGTCAAAGAAAAAAAGTGGTATTGTGCCGATGTGTGCTTTTGCCCTGGGGGTGACTTTCACTTCCTCTTTTGGGTGAAAATATATATGTCCAAAATAAGTCCGAAACTGGGTAAACTGACTAATTTTAAGTAACTTTTGTTCTATATAGCTTTTTCGCAAAGTTAACACTTTTCGAGTTATTTGCGAGTGAATATGTTCATTTTTCAACAAAATAACCACATTTGAGACGGTATTTTGCAAATAACTCAAAAAGTAAGTATTTTGTCGAAAAAAAAAAACGTTCTTAGCAATATAGCCTATAGAAAAGTAAAAAAAATGGTGTACGCGTTAGGTCTCTGGATCTCGTAGAACCAGAGTTATAGCCAATGAAAAATAGATTCATATTCACCAAATTTCAAATAGAATAATTCGACGTGAAATATCCAAAAAATTAAGCACTTTTTGGAGAAAACCCATTATAACTTTTTTAAAGTGTTTAAAAAAGCTTTATTTCTGTTTTTACAAAAAGTTTCTAGCTTTAAACTTAAGCAAGTTACGCTTAAAATAAAGTTGGTCCCTTTTGCTTTTGCAAAAAAAAATCGGGAAGACCACCCCCTAATTAGCAACTTAAATGAAGTTAATCGTTACCGCTCCACAAATTATTTTACTTTATGTTGTGTTTATATGATCTGTAAGTTTCATCGATTCAAAGTGCTTATTTTTAAGAAAAACTGGTTTGAAAGTAAAATTTTTAACAATTTAAATTTTGAAAAATATGCTTTTTTTCAAAATAATTTAAAGATTGTTAGAGATACCAAAAATCTCGAATAACAAAAAAAGTCAGATTTGCTTTTATGAATATCATGTATTTTTTTGTTTTTCTGTTAGACAAAAATTGATTAAGATTTGGTGTTTCCAAATTTGCATACATTCGTGATCAGTGACTCGTTCAACCCATTTTAACTACAGCCCTCTCAATAATAAGGACTTTGAACCGATGAAACTTACAGATCATATAAACAATATATACACGAGTCAAGAAACTTGTGAAGTCGTAACGATTAAGTTCATTTAAGTTACTAATTAGGGGGTGATTTTCTCGATTTTTTTACCAAAACCAAAAGGGACTAACTTTATTTTGAGCTTAACTTGTTTAATTTTGATGCTAGAAATTTTTTTTTATAAAAGAAAAATGAAGCTTTTTTAAACAATTTAAATAAGTTGTAATGAGTTTTCCCCGAAGTGTGCTTCATTTTTGGTTATTTCACGTTAAAGTATTCCATTTGGAATTTGACGAATATGAACCTAGTTTTCATTAACTATAACTCTGCTTCTACTAGGTGTACAGACGTGATATATACACCATTTTTTAAAATTTTTTATAGGCTATATTTTTGTTGAGAATGTTTTTCGACAAAATTCTTACTATTTGAGTTATTTGCGAAAAACCGTCTAAAAGCGTGGTTATTTTGTTGAAAAAATGAACATATTCACTGCCAAATAACTCTAAAAGTATTGACTTAGTGAAAAACCTCTATAGAACAAAAGTTACTTAAAATTAGCCAGTTTATCCATTTCCTGACGTTCTTTGGACGAATATTTTTTCACCCTCAAGAAGGGGTGAAAACCACCCCCAGGGCAAAAGCACATATCTGCACAATATCACTTTTTTTCTTTGACTTGTTAGCTATGTGTATGCCAAATTTCATGCAATCCAAGCGGTTCTTTAAAATTTAGAGGTTTTGCAATATTTTACCGTTAAAGAACGGACTACTAAGGCCATATCCATAGAAATTATATCCATCCTTTGGATTTTAATATGTATCCATCTATATAAGTCATTTAGTCTATTTTAAAAAGGTTTTAACTTTAGTATTTTTGTATTTAGTATAATTAAGACTTGATTTTAAGACTTGACATAATTTTACAAAAAAGTACTAATTTCTTCTTAAAACAACGACATAAAACGATATCTACAAAATCTATCTGCCACAAAAACCTCCGAATACTCGCTATGGAAGGCAACACGAAAGATTAACAGACCACAACTCTCTAATCCGCCTATCCGGGCCAGTAACGGACGATGGGCTAAAAGTAACAATGAAAGAGCCACAGTCTTTGCCAAATACCTGGAGGAAGTGTTCCAACCACATGCCCAAAACAACAACTCTGATGCAGAAGATGAATATTCAATTGTATTTAGAATATCCATACCAACTAGAAGCACCGTTGGAGAAATTCACAGCCAAACAAGTTTTCAACAAAATCCAAACAGATATGAATCCGAAAATGTCCCCAGGGTTCGACTTAATCACTGCAAGAATTTTAAAAGAACTTCCCAAGAAAGGAGTGCAATATTTGACACAGATTTTTAATGCAATCTTAAAAACTGGTTACTATCTCCTTTTGTGAAAAGTGGCACAAATCATTTTAATACCCAAACCAGGCAAGCCTATAGAAGAAGTTAAGTCCTATAGACCTATCAGTCTACTTTCAGTGATATCAAAGGTTTTTGAAAAACTCTTACTAGACAGATTACAGCCAATCCTCGTGGAAAAGCAGCTAATACCCAACCACCAGTTTGGATTTAGACAACAACATGCTACCACCGAGAAAATTCATCGAGTCTGCAATTCCATAAACAAAGCCTTAGAAGAGAAGCCAAACTGCTCTGCAGCCTTTTTGGATGTCTCGCAGGCTTTTGATAAAGTCTGGCACACTAGCCTGCTATACAAAATAAGAAAAGTCCTTCCTCTCAACTACTGTCTAATCCTCAAGTCCTATCTCTCCGACCGCCATTTCCTTGTAAAAGTTAAAGATCAATGCACTAACTTATATCCAATCAAAGCTGGAGTATCTCAGGGTAGTGTCCTTGGACCAGTTCTCTACCTACTCTACACAGCAGATCTTCCTACAAGCCAAAACATCATCACAGCCACATATGCAGATGGCACAGCAATCATTGCAGCTCACTCAAACCCGTATATCGCCTCGCAACTGCTCCAGACAAATCTCGACAGAATAAATATCTGGTTACGAACATGGCGAATTAAAGTAAACGGAAGCAAGTCAGTATATATAACGTTCACTAATCGAAAAGATACGTGCCCAACCGTCTCATTAAATAATCAAGTACTACAACAAAAGGATGATGTAAAATACCTAGGTATGCACTTGGACCGCAGATTAACGTGGAAGAAACACATATTCACGAAAAGAAAACAGTTGGGTCTGAAACTCAATAAAATGTACTGGCTGATAGGAAAAAGGTCACAACTGAGTTTGTACAATAAAATTTTAGTATACAAGGCAGTGATTAAGCCAATATGGAGCTATGGTATCCAACTGTGGGGATGTGCGTCGAGATCCAATATCGACATCCTGGAGAGATTCCAATCAAAAACCTTGCGCATTATCACAAATGCACCGTGGTACATGCCCAATGAACACATCAATCGTGATCTCCAAATGAAGACTGTCAAAGAAGAAATTGCCAGTTACGCCCAAAAATACGACATCCGACTACAAAACCAGCCCAACAGGCTAGCGAAGAACCTAATGAGACCCCAGGCAAACAGAAGACTAAAGCGCCACACTCCAAGCGATCTACGAACAAGATTTTAAATTTTCAAAAATATTTTATTTATTAGAGTTTTATTTATAGGGTTTTATTTATTACTCACAAATAATTTTGTTAAGTACTAAAATTATGATTTCATAGGTTATTGTCACTGGACAGGCTCCTGCAAGTCTCTTTTAATTGTTAAACAATTTACTTATTGTAATCATTATTACAGATTGTAAATAAATGGGATGTTAAAAAATTTCTTCTTAAAAAGTTATTATCGTTGCAAGACAAACACATGAAATTTTTCACAGTGACCAACACAAGGTATTTACAAACAATACAGTTATGCCGGGACTTTCGGTCTATTTTCTCTTACATAACGTCGGCTTAGGGACACAAAAATGTAACTACATTTTTTCCATTTTGAGATATCTACACCATTGAACTTACTTTATTGAGTTCTTTTGAGTGACACAAAAATTGTATTTCTCCGAACACCTTAAACCCCAGTAAGGAGTTTTCGTAACTACATTTCTTAGCAATCTTTGAATGTCACAGAAATGTAAGTGGTCTTACATTTCTGTGATACTATGTTTTGACTGATGATATTGAGTTACATTTTTGTGGCATACATTTTATTGCACTGAATGGTGGTTGCAGGTAGCAACAATGGATTTAATAATTTGTTTCGTATATTTGGCAGCGTGGTCTGTTTGCATTTACAACTCTGCTACAACTGTGAAGGCGTAAAAAGTGAATAAGTTGATAATTTCATCGGCTTAGGGACACAAAATTGTATCTCAGAAATGACTACTCTTCATCAGAGCGTATCACAATCAATCAGGTGTGCAAAGTGATTGACACAATTAAAATTAATGTTTGAAAATGTTTTCAAAGTTGATGTTTATTTAAAAAAATAAATAAAAAACTGTTTATCGGTTCTATCAATATCTAAAGTGGATTACTTTTATTTTGTGATTTTAAATAATATTACAAAATGAATTATGATCCCAGATTTAGCCATACGGCTCACACTCCCTCTCAGGGGAAAATTGACTCATCCCAGATACCTATGGTGTCAAAAGGATTGAGCTCTGGTGGGACTCTTTCCGTGTTATCGAGCCCTAGGTGACTTGGTATGCAGGTGTATCTCCCAAAAATTTTCGTACACATCTGGCCGTTGCGAGTAGTACAGCTTTCTGCATGGTCTTGAAAAGATGTTCATTTAGACCCAGCCGTTTTATGCTTTCGAGGAGGTTCTTCGGAATGACTCCAGTAGTAGACATAACAACAGGTATCGTCTGGGTACTTTGAATTCTCCATTGTCTTCGTATTTGAATTTTCAGATCTCTGTACTTGGCGATCATTTTAGTAAATTTACTACGTAGATTATTGTTGTTAGGTATCGCCACATCAATTAGTGTTGTTTGCTTAGTACAAGATCTGGTTTATTAAGTGCCACTGTTTGGTCTGTGAGCACAGTGCGGTCCCAGTATAGCTTGTAGTTGCCATTCTCAAGCATACTGTCAGGGACGTATTGATAATATGGGAGATGGTCCGTTTGGAGAAGTCCCAGCTTGATAGCTATCTCCTGATGAAGGATTTTTCCCACTGCGTCATGCCGTTCCTTACATTCAGTTGCAGCAAATGCCTGGCAGCCCCCTGTAATATGTTGGATGGTTTCTTGGGCTTGACATCCATATCGGCATCTGTCGTTTTGAACCTGAGGGTCTTTGACGATATATTTCAGGTAATTTCTGGTTGAAATAACCTGATTCTGAAAGGCCAGTAATGAACCCTCCTTTTCAGGGAACATCTTTCCTGATGTCAACCAATAGTTCGACGCTGTATTGTCGACATAGTCTTGGCTGACCTCATTGGGATGTCGCCCGTGCAGAGGTTTAACCATCCAGGTGCGCATGTTTTCGTCTTTAGTGAGGTGGTTTATGCACATTCTGGTTCCCTTAGTTTGAACGGTGTTGTGTCATCTACTGCGCAGATAGTGCGATGTAGAGTAGATGTCTCAGCTAGCATCTGAAAATTAGTTCTTAAATTAGCAATTTGTTTATCTAATTGCTCACCTATATCCATAAGTCCTCTTCCTCCTAGATTCCGTGGTAATGTCGTTCTTTGTACTGCACTTTTGGGATAGTGTTTTTGTGCCTTTATGAGGTGTGTTCTTATTTTAGCTGAAGATTTTCTATGTCCGTTTTTGTCCACTTAACAACGCCAAATGAGTAGCTAAGCACGGAACATGCGTAGGTGTTTAGTGGTGAATTATGATTATTAATTTTATTATTATTATTAGAAAACTGGGTAACCCTCAGTTGTAAAATTAGATTATAATACTATAGCAACAAAGAAATACAAATAAATTACTGATCCTAACAGTAAGTCTCTATAATAATGGACGTTTCATTTAGGGACACAAAAATGTATCTCCACCAGTTTTTATCTAAATGTTGTTATTTCGAGAACACAATTTATCCACTGTTGGGTATGATTGTATTACATACCTTAAAGTAAACATTTCTAAGATTAATAATTCGGAACAAAAATTTTGAAAACTACAGATCATTAAAAAATGCAAACCACTTTTTTAAAAACCCTAAATAAGCTCTGCTGAAAAGTAGTCATTTCTGAGATACAATTTTGTGTCCCTAAGCCGACGATAAGTAACACCGAACTTGCCCCTTAGCTCTGTTAGTTCCAGGTGGAACATCAAAAACGTCCAATTCAGTATATGAAATTTTCATCACTTGCACCCTACAGTCATTTTTCCGAAAACAGCACGTAAACGCAAAGAGTTTTAAATGCTGTAATGGGTGAAATCCGTTTAGAATTGAATTTAATGCGAATAAAAAAATGGACAAAAATAAAAAAAAAATATTAAAAAAGATAGGTAAGAAAAAAGAGGTCCTGGGTGCAGGTGCACCCCGCACCGCCTTACGAGGGTTAATACGGTTATACTTATCTTGGGTAACACTGATGATGCTCTTGTTACAGAGCGAAAACGTTTTGTTTTAATATTTGTAGCCCTTTTAGGAGCTTTTAATAAATAAATATGCCTTTTGCCAAGACAAATGTTTTATTAAAAATTTTCTTAAAATTGTTACTGTCACAGTGACAGTTACCTAACTCGTCCGATACGTCTAAAGGTGGGAAACAATAAATTAAATGTAAATTTATAGGTTTTTATCGTTAAATATCTCTCTATTATTTTCTTTTCTTTTTATCTCATAGCATAGGCCGGATATTAGAGCGCTCATCGCTGTAGATAAAAATATTTGGTAGGTACAACAGCATTTTTGCATATACAGTGATGAGCACGCTAATAATCCGCAAAATAACGCAAAAGATGGAAAGTTGTTAGAAAGAAAGAAATGAAACTAGTGAAGGTGGAATATTTAGCGATAAAAACCTATTGTTGCCAGTTGAAGCTGTTGCAGTTGCTAGTGGCAGTTGTCAAACTCGTCCGATACGTCTAAAGGAGGGAAACAATAAGTAAATTGTAAATTTATAGGATCTTATCGCTATATGTCCCACCTCCACTACTTTTATTTCTTTTTATGTCACAACTTAATGTGTTTCTCATTTTTTTGCGTTATTCTGCCGGTTATTAGCGCGCTCATCACTGTATAATCAGCAGTTCGCTAGAGAAAAATTTCGCTTTTCACTATATTCCTTAGAAAATAAAAAGAAAATGTATTTTAAATTATGATCTAAGGGCACTCTGAATTACAGTATTAAGTGTAAATAACAAAAATTATTCTTGTTTGTAAAATTCGCGTTTATTCTTAGTTTCATTCTAAAGTTTTTTTTGTGTGTAATTCTTCAATAAATTTCCCGTCTCTGTTTCTTAAAGGATACTGCAACCCAGTTAAAATAATTAAATGATTAGAACATTAAAATATATAGCTTGTTATAAAATATTCAGTCATCTATTTACGAAGTCCAAGTATTCGTCATCTTGACATTCCCATTATAAAAATTCTTGGCTTCTGGATTAACATGAAATTTAATCCAATGTTGCAGATCTCGATATTTGCATGACTGATAGGAATCAGGCCCGTCTAAAGAATCTTTCACTCTTCAATGAATGTGCCTATTTTTTGGTGGCGTTTATTGACCTTTTTTCCAATTCCGCCCTTTTTCCATTTGGGCACATTTAAGTTTGCAGTGATTTCGTGACTAGGATAAAAACCATTAAATGTAAACTATGGTAGATGGTAAACTATGCCCTTTTTACTACAAAAACACAATTACGTCATTCAAGTTTTCTGACTTCAAAGCATTGCCAAAACATTAGAATATGACTTTTCATCACGGCTATGTTTGTTTTTACAGTGAGAAGGTAGGCATCATTACTTTGTCAGAGATATTTTTCTTTTTTTGTTGTTTACTGTACAAATAATATCTGTAATTCTTTGTTACTTGCGAAATATGTTAATTATCAACAATATTACCAAAGTTATTATCCATAAAATAGATAATTTAATATTATGAGTGTATTAACTATTTATTATACTATTTATTCTGGTACTTGAAATTCTTTTAGCGTTTCTATTAGTTTGTTATTATAGGCGGCCTTGTCTTCGATGAAAAGTAGATACTTATGCAGAAATGTTATATTAAATCCTTCCTGCTATTCTCCTATATCTTTCTCCACATATATTTCTAGTTGTTTTTTGATTAGTATGTGAAGCACTTTGTCTATTACCTCTTATAAGGTTATTCCTCTTTAGTTTGCTCATTCAGTTATATCTCCCTTTTTGTGTATAGGCATTACAAAGATTTGTTCCAGTCTTTTGGCATATCTTTGATGTCCCATACTTCTACTATTAACTCACTAAGTTGGTTTCGTAAAGCCACTCCTCCACATTTTAAATTTTCTGCCACAATACTCTATTCAATTTCTAGTAACACTGAATCATTTCTTGAATTTTTTTTCTTGTGGGATTTAGTATTCCTGCTACTACTATTTGTGATGCAGGAATATTGATTTTTTTTCTTGTGGGATTTAGTATTCCTGCTACTACTATTTGTGATGCAGGAATATTGCAATTTTCTTCAGTAGTCACTGCGCCATTTAGCAAACCTTTGAAATGTTCTTTCCATCTTTCGCAGATTTGGTCGTCGTCCATTATCAGAATATTGTACATGCACATGCACATTATAAGAATATTCATTATTTTTGTGAATATCTGCATTCTTGACTTTGATAACATTAAATCTCCATACTTATTACAATTTTTATCAAATATGGATGATTCAAGTTTATCTTTCTTATTGGAACCATCTAAACTCTTTAATAATTTAATATACAGAAATAAAACTTTTTGTTAATTACCTCTTGGAGCTTTTTATTGCGGTAGACCTAGATCCACAAAAAGCGATTCTTTTGTAATAAAAAAGTTTTTTCAAGATAAAAAGTTGGGCAGAACTGTATTATTATAAAGTTGCTGCTTTCGATGCCATAAATTGTTTGAGATAAAATGCTGCCTTTAATCAAGATGATGTATTTATTATCTTTTTAGAGGCGAGGGAAGAAAGGGCCTGTAAATTGGGACTAACATGTAAAAAATATTAAGAATGACCACCGAGGGCGGCATAACACAATAAATTTCTAGGGGAGAATTGAGATTTACTGTGGTATACAGACATAAGAGATTTGTTAGGCACAATTTGGACGGCTGAAATATATTAGGATTATTTGTTACATCTAGCTCAGTTTTAGAACGATTTAAACTATAAATTGCTTTAAATTATTATAATAGATGTAATAGACGGTAATTGCAATATTAAGTAATAACTTTCAATAAAATTTTATATGGGGTAACTTTTTCTCCTTGTTTATTGTCGTTTTAAGTTGGTGTTTATCCATCTACTATTTACAAATGACATTGGCAACAAAAATATGTACAGAATAAGAAATAAAGACAACAGCATTGCTACGGATAGAGCCGAAATCCTTAAGGTTGTCGAATCGTTTTATCGCGAAATGTATGAGAGCACCAACGCAAGGCAAGTTCAGCTCCTGTCCAAAATCACAAACCAGGGATCAGAATTAATGCCAGAAGTAACACCATACGAAGTTAAAAAGACACATTCAGAAATGAAAAATAATAAATCCCCTGGCGATGACGGAGTAGTGATCGAGGCAATCAAACAAGGTGGAAATAAAATTATCCAGGTTTTGGCCAAACTTTTCACTGAATGCATTTACCAAGGGAAACCGCCTTCTCAATGGAACAATGCAGTCATTGTTTTATTGCACAAGAAAGGTGACATAACAGATCTAAAAAACCACCGTCCTATCAGTCTGCTATCACACATATATAAACTTTTCACAAAAGTTATCAAAAAGAGACTGGAGGCTAAGTTAGACTTCTATCAGCCTAGAGAACAAGCTGGCTTCAGATCCGGATACAGCACTAACGACCACTTACTGGTAATAAAAAACTTGATCGAGAAGTCTGCGGAATACAACAAACCATTGGCACTGATATTCGTGGACTACGAGAAAGCGTTCGATACCATAAACCAGCAGAAAATGTTGAAAGCATTGACATAATGCCGAATAGATTATCGCTATACTAACATGATAAATATATATCTACCACAACGCAACGGCTAACGTAAGACTATCTGATCAACAAACAAATAAATTCTGTATACAGCGAGGAGTACGGCAAGGAGACACCATCTCACCCAAGCTGTTCACAACCCTTTTGGAACACAGTTTTAAGAAGGCAGATCTGAACGAATATGGTATCAACATAAATGGAGAGAAGCTCAGTCATTTGAGATTCGCAGATGACATCGTCCTTATAGCCGATCGTATGGATGATGCAATAATAATGTTGAACAAGTTATATCACGCTTCCTTAGAGGTCGGACTAAAGATTAACATCAACAAGACGCAAATAATGACTAATCTGGTGCTAAATCGTAATATTGTTCTTGATGGAATGAATATTGAGCAGACTGCATCTTATAAGTACTTGGAACATGAAATTCGATTGGGAAGAGATAACCAGACGTGCGAGCTCCCACGTCGCATAGGATTAGCCTGGGCAGCGTTTGGTAAACTGAGCTATGCATTTAAATCGGACTTACCCATATGCCTGAAAAGGAAAATCTTTGACCAGTGTGTATTGCCTGTACTCACTTATGGAGCGGAAACATTAACACTCACAAAAAAGGTAGTGAACAAGATTCGCATAACTCAAAGGGCTATGGAGCGCCAGATGTTGGGTGTCTCCCTGAGGGACCGAATCCCAAAGGAAGAAATACGTCGTAGAACAAAAACAGCGGACGCCGTCGAAAGAATCGCTTCGCTTAAGTGGAATTGGGCAGGACACGTCGCCAGATTGTCAGACAACCAATGGACAAAACGTATTGTCGAGTGGAGGCCACGAGAAGAAGCACTACGGAGCAGAGGACGACCACCAACCAGATGGGCTGACGATCTGAAACGTATTGTCGGCAACTGGATGCAAGCCGCACAAAACAGAGAAAGATGGAAAGAGCTGAGGGAGACCTATGTCCAGCAGTGGACGCGTACGGGTTGTTGATGATGATGATTTACAAATGGAAAGTATCTACTCAACACCCTATTTTTTGAAAAGCATTTTGAACAATGTGTGCTCACAGTGCCTACATAATTATAGTGCAATCAATTGAATACTTATTATAAATCTATGGAAAAAAATCAGTAAGGAACGGATCGATCCATCTTGGTTTTACCACTAAGAGATATAGTTCCAAATGTTGTGAAAAGGATTGCATAGGGAACCAATTGGATAATGGAGTGGTGTCCTACATGCCAGGCATATATAAGTAGGGAAAGACCTCCGACATGATGGAGGAATGATAGAGGATTAAAAAAATTTTGATTTACGCGGTACAAGATCGGAGTCACTAGGTATCCGTAAGGGAGGCCTATTCTTAGGATTGGAGACTAGTTAGTGTCTACTAATCTTGCCAAAAACATTCCCTACAAGTTATTTCTTGTTACTAATTCATACTTCAATTATAAGGACTTGGAAGAAAATTATTATTTAATACTGAATAGACAATTCCGCACTTACTCGATGCCCAAAAAAAAACAAGCATAGAAAAATACAAAATATATTTGCCAGATTGATTGTCATTATTACAATTTCAATTTTAGCAATTGTAATTAATTTTTGTTAGCTAAATACAAGAAGTTTTTAATATATTACAGTCCATTCTATCAAAGTTGTCCATAAAACTTGGACCTTCGAGCCCGAGAAATATAAAAAATTTGGTCCGATCGATCCCGATGAGTGAGACAATGGTCTAATAGATCCAGATGGAGATGAAAATTATTGGTTTATGAAGAAATAAAGATTCAGCGAGATTCGATCCGCTCTGTCGATTGAATTAAATGTGAGGATTTTCAATTTATTTTCTTGAATTTACTTGTTTAACCTTCATATTTATCTCCTTTGAACAAAATGCCAATAAATTATTAGATTATTTGAGAATTTTGGGGTTGAATTAACAATTTTGATAAAAAATGAATAACCATTTTTAATTTCGTTGCAAAACGAAAATTCAGCCTAATTATATTCCAGTCCAATCAGAGAGTACAGCAAGCACCTCTACCGGTTTCGAAACTTATTAGTCTCTCATCAGGAGGCACATATGCTGCTCTCCCTGACCCAACTAGGACAAACCCCGACGTGCAGTTACGGATTGCAACGAACGAAATGGCAAAGATGCCCTAGCAGCAACTGCTAGCAAAAGACAAAAGTTTTCAATCTAGTGACATATAAAACAGCATAATGTTACTGTACATCCCACCAGACTGAAAACAATGGTCCATTCTATCAAAGTTGTCCAGGACTAATGGGATCTTTTTTCTTACTCAATAAATAATTCCTATTCCTTTGTTTTAAAAATTTATGAGTTTTATATCGTTTTCAGCCGTTGTTTTGAAGCGTTTTTCATATCTGCTCATATGGGGACAAGGAAAGAACTAACCATAAAAATACTGGGGGGTCTAAATGGGGCTAGTAGAAGGAACAGACACGCAAACCTTCATGCGAACGACAGCTCATTTGTTGTGCGGTAGCTGGGTTGTAGATTCGTTAGGGAGGGGAAGAGGGTGTTAAGATGACTAAACTACCATAACCAAATACTAAAGGGTACTTACTCTGACTAGAGGATCTTTCTACTATTTAACAAAAAGGACGCCGTTCGAAATAAATCCTCTGGTTCATATATGGGTACTTACAGGACATTTTTCTTACTTACGGGTACCAAATGGGGGGACAATCATCATCGATTCCTCTGTGGGGTTAAACTGGGCTACTTTATCTCATTTTGTTGGCTTCTATGCCATTTCTTTCTTCTACTCTACAACTTACATCATTTGTATTAGAATTTAGTTAAAATTTTTCCAAAATAGGGGTTACAGAAAACAATTAAAAGAAGGTACATTTTACTATGTTTATTTTAATTATTTTAAACCTTTAGAAACTTTATTTCTCCTTTAAACAAAAAAATCTATATTTCCAAACATCTTTTTTTTAATTCTTTAAACAAAAAAAGGGGAATAATTGACATTACTACAGGATAAAAAAATCTTCAACTTTACATTATTTCAATACAACAAAAAACTTTAACTTTGCATTATTTTAATACAAAAAAACTTCAACTTTACATTATTTTTCTATCAAAATTAAATACAACAACTTTGGTTAGCAGTATACGTCAACACAAGATTTGACGCAGCTGTCAAATGTCAAAGTCACTGTCATTTATTACCATTATGAAAGGAAACTGCAAATTATTATTAGAGAGTTATTGCCAACGTTTTTTAAGCCGACCTGTAATAAAAGATCCTTTATTTTGACATATAAGCATGCGCAGTATTGCGTCTTTTATTTTTGTCTTTTAATAAAATACAGGCCGCCTGTATTTAAGGAAAATTAGAGGACACCTTTATTTTAATAAAAGTTCCTTTATTTTGACATAACGTGTCAAAAATGTGAAGAAAGGTCTAACTTCACTTGTATTTTGAATTTATCTTGTCCCTTCTTTGGATTGATAATTTATGTATTGTGGGATTGATATTTGATTAAACTTTCATCATTAAAGTTGTATGTTGGGCTTTATTTATTAAAAACTCTAAGTAATATTCTGAGATATAGATTATTGATGTTTTGACCCAAACGAATATAGAAAAGAACATTTTATTGAAGCTTGAGTTATTACAAGAAGTTGTAAAAAGGAATATTATGTAAATAATTTTAAATTGTTACTAATTGCAATGATCAGACTTAAAATATCAGTAACTCATTTATTAAACTCAATATATTTTACATTTTTCTATAGAAATAAATATTTATTGAAGATATAAGAGATTGAAGATATAAGATCAATAAATTTTAATGAAAGTTAGGATTTGTTAAAATTCTAGATTCAAAATAGATTTCTATTCAACAGATATATAACAACAGGTTAACAAAATAAAACAAAGGTTCAAGTATTTATTTTTGAAAATTTAATCTTTTATAGATTAGAATCTATAAAGTTTTTAATCAAAAGTATTAATACACTTTCATTTTCATGCCATCTTCTTCTTTTGGTTCTTATCCGTTTCGAATGTTGGAAATCATATAGCAATCGTAACCTTGCTAGCTGCGATCGAAACAGTTCCATTGATATTCTCCCTCTACCAGGTCTTCGCTTACCTTTGACTGTACCTTGCAATATGTACTGCAGCAGGGAGTAACGGTGCTGATTTATCATATGTGTCCCAGATACTGCAGTTTTATGCGTTTAATGGTAAACACAATCTCCAATTCCTTCTTCATTCCTCCTTGTTCGTGATCCATTTCATGCCATCAGTATTTGTTTATTTAAACATTGCCAAAAAAATTAATAAAAACCAGCATAAAGCTTAATTCTTCTATTATCTTTTTTTATATCGGGAAGTTTATCTGACAGATTAGAGGTCTTTTCATTTTCAGATAACTAATTATTGGGAAGTTTATATAACAGTATCCTTAGTATCTGTCTTTTCAGCTCCGGATAACTAGTTAACAGGAAGTTTTTCTCTGTCAGATATCTATTAGTATCTAATCTGTCAGATAAACTTCCTGATAACTAGTTATCCAGAGGTGAAAAGAAAGAAAGAAAGACAGGGCCATAATGGATAAAAGATCAAACGCCAATAGCATGTATGTATATATTTATAAATTTATTATTTAAAACCTGCTAATGATCATAAAATACTTAAAATCAGTCACCAATATAATATTTATATTTATTTATAAATTTATTAACAAACTGCAGTCCAATAAAAATAAAATTAGTTTAAGCGCTAGCTTTAAATGTCGAACAATAATTTTAAACAAACACACACACAATTTAGTCGCATTAGATTAGCTCCTGGTTGAAAATGTACTGCCACAGCTTCTATATCAATATCAACAGCATACTCATTTGCCAGTATTTCAACGTTTTCTCTATTATGTACTACTGCAATATGTAAAACTGAACAAGCTGATATTATTCTTTGAATAAAAGGTAACTTGCATCTCATTACATATGGTAAAATGGGAAATCTCTTCACAATACCAAATGTTCTTTCAATAACAATTCTTGAAGGGATTTGTGATGGATTATAAAAACACAACTTCTGTCTGAAAATTTTGGAATGGTGTCATTCGGTAGTTGTAGTTGAGGAATGGATATCCACTATTCTCTAATAATATATTCTCCAGAAATTCCCCATTACATATACCCATAATGCAAAAGTATTTAAAAACTCCTAAAATAGTATTTCCAATTTATTGCACTTCCATATTATTGAACGATGAGTATTATGGGATATATTATGTTGTTCTCTAAACATCTTTAAATGACAAAATAATTAAATTTAACGTTTTACTTTTCAATTATCTTATTTTAATTTATATCGACAAATGGAATTTTATAGGTTATTTTTATATTTACAAAAATATTTCATGTCATTTGTCAAAATAAAAGATTCTTTAACTGCGTTTGCAATACCACTCTTTTAGACCCGTCCTGTATTTGTACTTTATTAAAGTATCCTGTAATAAAGGATCCTTTATTTGCCGGTGGCAATAACTCTCTATTATATTTTAAAATTCTTTACCAACAAACTTTATATCCTTTTGGAATCCTTACAAAATTTAAAAATGTATACCTTAATTATTTTAACAAAATCCATCGTCACAGGTCACAAACTACACGGGAAAAGGGGTTCTTCATTATTTCGAATCAAAGGGCTCTGGGAACTGGAACGGGAAACGAAAACATCAGTGTCCTTTCGACACGAGGAGTGGCGGTTCACATTTCTTCTGTGAAATCAGGGCTTGACCATCATACATAAGACAGGAAACAAAAGACAACGGGCTTCTAGAACTGCGTCATTAACTCATAGGAGTAGACGATTTTCCATATAAATCCATTATCATGTGTAAAAAAATCTTCCTAGAGCACTCACTACAGATTTAGATCTTCATAGTTTCAGAAAACGACCTTCTACACATTACCGGCTAAGGGGCAAGGGACTACGCCCTTTTCAAGCGAGTCACAGCATAGGAGCAGATGTTACTCCAACAGATCTTAAAACTGGACTAAATTGCGCTTCGCTCTGAAGCCACAAACAGGAAAAGTACGACGTAAGTACCGAGCGATTTTGATCCTTAGGGATGCTTACTTGACAAAAACTCAGTTACTTTCAGTTGGACTAAACCATTTTTTCAAAGGGGGGTTGGCATTTTGGACGAGTTCAATCATTTTTTGAAGGGGAGTAGGGGTAAAAATCTCAACTTACGTAATGTCTCTTAACTTTTGGAAATCTTCAAACAGGGACGGCTTTAAAATATTTTATGTGGGATATAACATTAACAAATTGGAAAAATAGATGTACTTTTTGGGAATTGGATATCAAATTAATGTTGGAGTTTTTTCAAACGCTACAGTTTCTAAGAGTCAAAGTTTTTATCCCATAATAAAATATATTATAGACCAACTTCTACAAAAAGTTATGCACCACTTAACATTTTTCATGGAAATCTGGAATATCTACATAATATTATATGGATATGGATATATTACACGTGGAGACAGATACATCTTGTTCCAACTGATTATGCAGGGAACGATTAAAAAAAAGAAGCATATGGAGATGTAGAATATCTTGGCTGCGCAACCTGGCAGAATGGTACGGATGTACCTACATTAAATTATGATCCTTTTTAGAGCAGCCGTCTCCAAAGTCTGAACTAACTAGCTTAGACTAGCTTAATTTTAGACGTTCTGTGTCCAGAAGTCAGCCTAAAGTTATTCATGCAGCAATAAATAAAGCAAACAAAAATAAGTCACCAAGCAGCAAAATTATTCTGTAGTCATTCTCCTTGTTACTAATTTGAACTGACTTTTAGTTACTGTTGCTTATTTATTTTTACGTTAGTTATATTACCAAAGAAAGCTAATGCAAAATAATGTTTCAGTATTATTATCAATCAGTAAATCGCGTCCAATGCTGGATATAGGCCTCCCTCAGTTCTTTCTAGTGTTCTTTGCACTGGACTGCTTGTAGCCAGTTTTCTACTACTCTTTTTATGTCGTCTGTTTATCCAGTCGGTGGTCATCCTCTGCTTATTTTGTGGTTTCTGGGCCTCCATTTCATTATTCGTCTTGTCCGCCGTCCATCTTGTGTTTTAGCTAAGTGTCCTGCCTAGTTCCAGCGTCGTAGCTCTTTTGATGACGTCTTAAAATCCTGATTTGTTGGTTTTTATGTGGTATCAAAGATTCACGTTCAGTATTGCACATTTCATGGCTCGTTGTGTAACTCTGAGTTTATTTGCGGATTTTTGCGTCAGTGTTAAATTCTCTGCTCCATAAGTTTGTTCAGACAAAACACATTGATTATAAACCTTTTATTTGAGGCACGTGGGATCGAAATTTTTAGAATATGGCTTAGTTTGCCAAATGCTGCCCATATAAGGCCTACTTACCTCTGTATTTCATGTGTTTGATTGTCTTTGCTTATTTTGATCTCGTGTCCCAGATATTTGTAAGTGTCTGGTTTGGTTGTACGGTATTATTGTCAATAGTTATATTTCTAGTCTTTACCAGATTTTTTATAAGTTCAGTTTTCTCAAAGATTATTTTTAATACTGCTCTCCCAGACAGAGTTTTAAGCGAATGTACTTCGCTTCGCTACTAATTAATACAACATCAACTGCAATAGAATGTTTAGAACATCGAAAAATATCACTAATAAGCCATCTGCTAAAATAATTTCTAAAGATCCTCCACAACCGAATTTATCAAAAGTTGGAAATCGCATTAGATGGGATTTAGAAAAGGGCTAGTTAGTCGCGAAGCTCTCTTTGCTTTGAAGGTGATGTCAGACATATGTTTAGATGTTAATCAGGAAATATATCTGCATTTTTATCGATTTTGGAAAAGTATTTGACAGGATACACCACGACAAGGTGAGGTATCTTCTTATACTTCGGATTTTTCTCATTACGAGTGTGCCCTCTCCGTCCTCCCTAGATCTAAGTTTTCCATCTTATAGCAGGTCTCTCTTTCCGTCTTGTTTCCTGCGGATCCCATTTAAATATTCTTTTCAGCCACTTGTGCTCTGACATTCTTTGTACATGCCGGTTCCACTGTAGGGCTCTGGTTTCTAACATTATTGTTAATTGAGCATTCTAATTCCATTCTGTTCTATATTTCACCTGCTCTGAGTTATGAATGATTGTTTTTGTTGTCGATGTGACATAAATGCAAGATGAGGAATTAAATAGAAAGTTTACGGAATGTGAAATTCTAGATTTTATTAAAAAAACCACTAGCTGTTAAATCTCTTAAATTATTCTTGAAAATATTACATGGTCGTATAAATAAAAAACTGGAAGAAGGAATAGATGATAGTCAGTTTGGGTCAGAAACGGACTAGGAACCAGAGAGGCGTTATTTGCTTTAAATGTGTTAGCTCAGAGATGCACTGATATTAACGTGGATGTGCATGTTTGTTACGTTGATTTTGAAAAATCATTTGACAAAGTAAGACATGAAAAATTAGTCCAAATTCTAAAGGGCAAACACATAGACAAAAAGGAGTTATGAATAGTAACAAACCTTTTGTTGGAATCACAGAGCACAAATTGTAATAGATAACAAACCCAGTCCAGAAATTGGACTCAGGAGAGAAGTTAAGCAGGGATGTATTGTGTCTCCATTACTAGTTAATGGTTTTAGTGAAGCCATTTTTGAAGTAGCATTAGAATCTCAAAGTAACATTATTATAATTAACGGAAGATCTATTGACAACATAAGATATGCAGATGACACCGTGATTATGACAAGCTCTGCTGAAAGACTACAATTACTACTAATTAACACAACAGTTTCTATGAAAAATATTGACTAAAATGAATATTAAAAAGACCAAATACATGATAATAAGAAAGAAAACAAATATACAAACAAACATTTATTTGTTGAAATGCACTGACAGAAAGGGTTCATAAATACAAATATCTAGGAACCTGGATTTCAGAAAATAGTGATTAAACAAACAGAAACAAGAAATGATATTTTTAAGAATGAAAACAATTCTCTACAACAAAGAACTTAGACTAGAACTGAGAGTAAGAGCTTTCAGATGCTACGCGTTTTCGATACTGCAATATGGATTTAAAAGCTGGACCACATAAGGCAAGAACACATAAATAAGCTACAGTACTTTGATATGTGGTACAGAAGGATGCTTAAACTAACATGGATAGAGAAGAAATTTAACACGGACGTATTGTGAGAAACGGGCAAATAATATAAAATAATTGACACAATAAAGATAATAAAGTTACAATATCTGGGACACTTAATGAAGGCACATCTATTTGGACTACTTAGTCTGATAATGCAGGGAAGGATAAGATACGAAAGGAGCATAGGAAGAAGGATAGTGCCATGGTGGAAGAAACTGCAAAAAGGGGACATCTGCATAAAAGTTAATTTTACAGGAGAAGGTTAAAACTAAATAACTATGTAACCAAATCATTTAGAATCGGGAAACTTGGTATACATGTTCAATATAGTTTTATATACAATACTGTAAATAAGTGGTAAATAATGTTAATTACAATTGTATAATAGTCATATTTTAATGTTGCGTAGAAGTCCCTTTTTGCAGTTAGCTGGAAATCAAATAAAAATTATCAGGAATAAATCAATAAGATAAACATTACTTGCAAGAAAACACCTTTATTTGCCATTATAAACATGTAATATAAGTATATGAGTAGAAAAGAGTCGACAGTATTAATTGTCAACTTGGTGGAAAGTGGGCCATTCTTTTATTTCCCTCCAAAATTGGATATTGTCATCGTCGATGAATCTTAGTATTTTTCTAAATGTCTTCAAACTTGGATGACATTAATGGACGTTTTTCAGAGTAAGCTCGCGTTGAAGGCAAAACTATTACTTATTCGGTTATTTTTCGTTATACTTTTGCTGTAGAAGTCCCCTTTTCGCAGTTAAAGAAATTTTAGCCGCCATTTTTAATATATTTTGAATAGACCCAGAAGTCCCCTTTTTGTTGAAAACGATAGGTTTACGTGTAAAGAACGCAATAATAACAAAAAGTGAATTTATATAAATTTGTTCAAAGTCTCCTTTTTGCAGTTAGCAATTCATAAATAAGCTGCAGTACTTTGATATCTGGTGTTACAGGAGGATGCTTAAAATAACATGGATACATAAGAAAATTAACTCGGACATATTTCGAGAAATGGGCAAAGAATATAAAATAATAGACACAATAAAGATAATAAAGATACAATATCTGGGACACTTAATGAAGGGACAGCGATATGAACAGCTAAGTCTTATAATATAAGGAAAGATAAAATGAGAAAGGAGCATAGGAAAAAGGAGAGTGTCCTGGTTGAAGAATTTAATAGACTGGTATAAATGCAATTCTATAGAACTCTTCAGAGCAGCGGTAGATAGAGAAAAGATAGTGATGATGATATTAAAACTCCGATTGGGAGACGGCATTTAAAGAAGAAGAAGCTGTTAAAGGGATGTTCTGCATAATGAGATCTCAAAAAAAATAGTTAATGATAGCATCCAATAGAGAATGTTAAATTATACATACATAATCGGAAACCTCTTATACCCGTAGGTGTCGAGGTGTACAAGCTCTCTTAAATTTTGTCTACAAATTTACGCCACTCTTTTCTGTCTCTAGCTAGTTTCTTTGCCTCACTCCCGGTCTTCCCTCATTCTTCGAGAATCTCGTTTATGCTTTTGTTCCATGTTTTTCTTGGTCGTTCTCTACGGTTTTTCCCTATTTTTTTCGCTTCCCATATCTTCTTCACCTGTCTAGTTTCGTTCATTCTGATCATGCGTCCCCACCATTTCAGTTTCTTTTCTTCTGCTTTAACTTTTAGTGATTTCGTTCATAGTTCTTGTCTAATGTCTTCGTTTCTTCTTCTGTCTGTTCTTCTAACACCCAGCACTTTCCTTAATTATTTCATTTCACTTGTTTGCAGTCGCTTTGTTTGTCTTTCGTCAAGTACCCAGTTTTCTGCCCCATAGTTTAATACTGGTTGGTACACTGTTTGGTATACGATCATTTTCGTTTTCATGTTAAGTCAAATAAAGCCAATTATTCAGCATCAACAAAATCGAAAATAATGCAAAATACAAATATGCAAAATACAATAAGGGGTCAGACAGGGTTGTATACTGTCCCCACTGTTATTCAATTTATATTCAGATAGATGATTTAAGGAAGTGCTGTACTTGCTTGCAGTCGCTTTGTTTGTCTTGCGTCAAGTATCCAGTTTTCTGCCCCATAGGTTAATACAGGTTGGTACACTGTTTGGTATACGATCATTTTAGTTTTCATGTTAAATCAAATAAAGCCAATTATTCAGCATCAACAAAATCGAAAAAAATGCAAAGTACAAATTACGCAGAATACAAAGAGATGTCAGACAGGGTTGTATACTGTCCTCACAGTTATTAAATTTATATTCACATGGAATAGGGTGTGAAAGTTAATTGAATTCTGATAAATACAATCAGATATTCAGACGATATAGTTATTTTAAGTTATGATATGAATGGATTACAACACCTTTTAAATTTTATTGACGCAGTGGGAAGAGAGTTTGGCCTAAATATAAACTGTTCAAAAACAAAATACATGGTGTTTAGCCATTTGGCCCATCAAGATTCACGGTTATCCCGCGAGTAGTCGCGCGGTGAGATAGAATCTCAATTTTTATCCTTTTTCGCGATAACTTGATGAAAAATGTTGCAATTTTGAAAAAATTTCGTAAGTGCCTCGAGGAAGATGCGTAGGAATTTTTTTTTCTTCTTCTTCTTTTTGTGCAATTTATGGCTTTGGGGAGAGCCAATTAGCTTTAACCCGCGAGTAGTCGCGCCGTTAGATAGAATCTCACATTTCATCCTTTTTCGTAATACAGTAAAACCTGTCAGTAACGGCCACTAAAAATGATATAACTTTTGGCCGATATAGAAAGGTGGCCGCTATTGCCAGTTTTTGTAGTCTAAATATAATTGGTTTGGAACATTTTGAAACTGGCCGTTAGGACAGGTGGCCGATGTTGGCAGGTGGCCGTTAACACAGGCTTTTTTAATAAATTGTTAGAAATATATATTTTTAATATAAAAAGTAGATACTTAAAAATAGTACAAAATAAAAATTTGTTTTAAATTCGTATTTTGAGATAGAATCTCACACGCGACTATCGACGTTACAGAAGTGAGCGCGACTACTCCCGGGTTATAATATGTTGATGGTCATATAATTCAAAGAGTACCCAGTTTTAAATATCTTGGTTGTCATATTACTGAACAACTAGATCCAGATAAAGAGATAAAATGTAGAATCGAGATACCCCGCACGACATTTGTAAAAATTAGGTTATTTTTCTGTAATGATAACTTGCAACTTCAACTTCGAAAGCCCATGATTAAATGTTATATTTGGTCAGTCCTCTTGTATGGTGTCGAAGCATGGACATTAAAAATATTCACCATTAATCGTTTGGAGGCCTTTGAAATGTGACTGCACAGACGTATACTGAAAACACCATGGACGGCTATGCTGACAAAAATGTGTCAGTCCTTAAGAGAGCAAATGCTGCACGCGATCTGCTTGATAACATCAAATATAAAAAGATGGCCTATTTTGGACACGTAGTAAGGGGAGACCGGTATAATATTCTTCAACTAATTATGATGGGTAAAATCGAAGGACGCAGAGGAATTGGTAGAAAGCAGGCCTCTTGGTTGAAGAATATCCGGGAGTGGACAGGAATAAAGAAAGCAGAACACCTATTTAGAATAGCTCGAGGCAGAGTTAATGACCATGTTAATCGCCAGACCATGTTAATCGCCAACGTCAAGGGGACTTGATAGGGCATGTTAAGAAGAAGAACAAAATCGACTCTGGTTATTTGTATCAATAGATGTTACATCCTGTATAGTCAAAAGATTTTATGTGGCGTAAAAGCCGCTTATATATATTTTTGGATAATATCGAAGTTAAATTCAAACGTTAAAAGTTTCTGAACAAATCCAATATCTGGTTCTCATAATTATAATCATTAAAAACAAAAGTCGCTTTTAAAATCAGCGAATAATTTCAAATTCAAATAATAATCCAAAGACGAGGAGGAATCCTCGAAGAAGAGACTGCTGCCAACTTTTTGAATAAATAAAAATATTTAATATTTATTCAGCCTTATTTTCTTCACTTTTCACCCGTCTCGGTGCGGTTTTCCCTGAAAGTAAAATAAATGAAGCTAAATACTCTTTTCTCGGCATTATAGCGGTTGAGCACACACCATTTCACTTTTCCTTAATACCAGCGAAGGGCAAATTTTACTTTTGCCAAAGTAATCTTATAATTGAAGTTTTCTTTACACGGTTAAAAATGAAAATACGATTATACTGTACAATTGGTTGAGAAATAGAAGAGTTCTATTAAGATGTACAACAAACCACGAATAATACAATGCACACAGAAATCACGATTTAGTCCATTCTTTCACGGTTTTTTCTCTAAATTTTAAAGAACCGCTTGGATTGACATGAAATTTGGCGTACGCATAGCTTACATGTCAAAGAAAAAAAGTGATATTGTGCCGTTGTGTGCTTTTGCCCTGGGGGTGACTTTCACCCCCTCTTGGGGGTGAAAAAATATATCTCCAAAATAAGTTCGGAAATGAATAAACTGACTAATTTTAAGTAACTTTTGTTCTATAGAGCTTTTTCGCCAAGTCAACACTTTTCGAGTTATTTGCGAGTGAATATGTTTATTTTTTAACAAAATAACTACATTTTTAGACGGTTTTTCGCAAATAACTCAAAAAGTAAGTATTTTCTCGAAAAAAATGTTCTTAGAAAAACTATAGCCTGTAAAGAAGTAAAAAAATGGTGTACGCGTTAGGTCTCTGGAAATCGTAGAACCAGAGTTATAGCCAATGAAAAATAGATACATATTCACCAAATTTCAAATAGAATATTTCGAAATGAAATATCCAAAAAATTAAGCACTTTTGGGGAAACCCATTAAAAATTTTTAAAGTGTTAAAAAAACGCTTTATTTCTGTTTTTATAAAAAGTTTCTAGAATTAAATCTAAGCAAGTTACGCTCAAAATAAAGTTGGTCCCTTTTGTTTTGGCAAAAAACATCGGGAAGACCACCCCCTAATTATCAACTGATATGAAATTAATCGTTACCGCTCCACAAATCATTTTACTTATGTTGTTTTTGTATAATCTGTAAGTTTCATCGATTCAAAGTGCTTATTTTTAAAAAAATTTGGTTTTAAAGTAAAATTTTTAAAAATTTTAATTTTGAAAAATATGTTTTTTTTTTCAAAATAACTTAAAAATTATTAGAGATACCAAAAATCACGAACAAAAAAAAAGTCAGCATTGCTTTTATGAATATCATGTATTTTTTTTTACTCTTGGACAAAAATTGATTAAGATTTGGTGTTTCGAAATTTGCATACATTCGTGATCAGTGACTCGTTCAATCCCTTTTAAGTACAGCCCTTTCAAAAATAAGGACTTTGAACCGATGAAACTTACAGATCATATAAACATCACCTACACGAGTCAAGAAACTTGTGAAGTCGTAACGATTAAGTTCATTTGAGATACTAATTAGAGAGTGATTTTCCAGATTTTTTTACCAAAAAAAAAGGACTATTTTTATTTTGAGCGTAACTTGTTTACTTTTGATGCTAGAAATTTTTTTTATAAATCAGAAATGAAGCTTTTCTTAAAAACTTTAAATAAGTTGTAATGAGTTTTCCCCGAAATGTGCTTCATTTTTTATTATTTCCATTTGTAAAGTAAAGTAAAGTATTCCATTTGGAATTTGACGAATATGAACCTATTTTTAATTAACTATAACTCTGCTTCTACTACGTATAGAGACGTGATATATACACCATTTATTAAAAATTTTTACAGCTATATTTTTGCTAAGAATGTTTTTTCGACAAAATACTTACTGTTTGTGTTATTTGCGAAAAACCGTCTAAAAGCGTGGTTATTTTGTTGAAAAAATGAAGATATCCACTGGCAAATAACTCGAAAAGTATTGACTTAGTGAAAAAACTCTATAGAACAAAAGTTGCTTAAAATTAATCAGTTTGTCCATTTCCGGACTTACTTTGGACAAATATTTTTTCACCCCCAAGAAGGGGTGAAAACCACCCCCGGGGCAAAAGCACAATATCAATTTTTTTCTTTGACTTGTTAGCTATGTGTATGTGTATTGTTGGGCAATGCACATTACCTAAGTTGATTTAAGAAATGGAGATCGCCTATAGTGGTAGCAAAGTTGTAACGTTACAAACGTCACATCTTTGTTATTTTAGATTTAAATAATTATTTTACTTTATTTTCTTTAATATTTCATTAGTAATAATTTTCTTCTATGTGTTTTACCTGTTTCCTTCGTTAAAAACTCGTTGGCGCCCTATTTTATTATCCTCTTTAATTATCTTCTATTTAATATATCTCTTTGCATCTTAAATCTAAATCATCATACTGAACGTACCCCGTATATTCTTACTCTGTGAGTATCTGCTTTAATACGGAACATGCCTAACTTCCTACGTCCCACTGTCATGACAGTGACACTTAATCCCCACTCCCTGACACAAAACTGAAAATGGATGGGAAGAATTATTCCTTAAATAGGCACGTAATTCGAATATTAGATGTATTCTCCATCAACAATTAATATTCTCTTGGGGTGAGTTTTTCAAACAGTTTTTCTAATATTTTTTATACCCAACCTTCAAATGTTTAACCGTGTGTTTGGTTTCTGTATTTCATTTTATCTATTGATATGCTTTTAGTATTCAGATATTTAACTATTCCCCTTATCTCAATTCCATTTAATTTACTGTTACCATCTACTAGTTTTTGAATACTATTTGGCAAAGGTACAATTTGGTTATTAACGTCTTGATTGTCACTTACATGCATTATAGGTACTTATCTTCTAGTTTTTGGGAATAAAACCACTTTTCTCCCTCCGGGAGCTCCAAGCATCCTCAAATCACCGGCGATACAACAACGAGGACCATGTCATCTGAACTGCAACGACCAACATCCGTAGGCCTGGTGGAATACAGCATTTAGAACCACAGCGCCAGTTGCAGAAGCAGAAGTACCATTCGACATCAAGAAGTTACCATCGAACCAACACCACAAGCCATAAGTATAATCTACAAATTGTTAGTTTTTGGCAAGAATTTGAATATATTTGTTAATGCATTTAATAAGTTATATTTTTATTATATCTTTTTGAACAATAAACATGATTAGTTAAAAATACTGTTTTGTTTGCTTCATTCCGAATTTTCATAGTTCATATCTAATATTATTACAAGACGAACGCACACCTGAGAGCAGCGTTGCCACATTTAGTAGATTTCTACTTTTTCGGTAGATTTTTGATATTTTTTAAAAAATTCTAGTAGGCAATATTTTTTAGTAGATTTTTGGTATATTTCAACATTTTGTTATGACTAAAATAAAATTTGTTTTTAATAGTATTTACCCCATTTCTAAATTAATTTTCAGACATTTTGTTATAATTTGCCAATGTCATTACCCAAAATAAGATTCAGGACGTAGATGATGAATATTACAGAGAAATAAAACTGGATTCTGGTGTAACAAACTTGCAGATTTCAAGTAGCAGTGCAAGCAGTATATCAGGTGTTATTGAAGGGTTCTGGCATTCGGTGAGCCTATTAGAAGTTAACGATGGAAAACTAAAATATCTAAATATACCTAACTTTGCAAAACAAAAAATGTTGTGTTTACGTGTTTCTAATGCGAAAAGAATTGTTTGAAGAATTTGATCCAGACATGCAGATGTTAAAATCAGTGGATGACAAAATATTATATACACATATTAAATACAAAACTGATAAAAATTAATTATAGTAGGTCATTTTATTTCTCAGTTAAAATCTAAAAAGTTGGGTTTTTTTACAAAAATTCATATAATATTAATTTCTTGTTAGTCAGTTGTTGTTTTTATTATAAAAAGTCCTAAAGTATATACAGGGCCGCCGAGAGGGATTAGCGGGCCCCGGTAAGAAGTGAAAAGCGGGCAGGCAAAAAGTGAAGAGCGACAATTTTCTTTAAATTGTTATAGAAATAAAATTTTCAACAATAAATATTAAGAAACATTTCAGATATAACTTTTATTAAATTTTGATTATATTTTTATAATAGTGAAAATATTTGCAATATCGGTACTTTTCGAGTTTTTTGATTGGCAAAGATGTCTATAATTTTCGAAAAATCGTATGATTTCACTGAATCATTATTAATGCACAAAGTTGCTATACCAGTTAATCGATCCTGCTTCATTATAGATCTTATAGCATTTTTTATGCGAGAAAGAAAACTAACGGATCTTTTCCCTTTTGCGACTACCACCAGTAATGTGCAAAATATTCTTGACGCTATAACGACGTTACGAAGTAATGATTCCAATTTGGGATGTTTAATTTTAAGTAAATCTATTGGAGAAAGGTGAGATTCACAAATATTCTGCTTGTATATCGCTCTGTTTTCTTCATAAAACTCCGCAACATATCAATTTTTTTTTAATATTGGCGTTATCCTTATCTCAAAATGTCCATAAAATGTTAAATAGGGAATGAATTTCAATTGCCGCATTAAATCTTCTGGTTAAGTTGCTTATCATACAATCTATGACAATATTAATATTTCACAGCGAAATATTGCGCCGGGCACAAAATTATCAGTCGCCTCAATACTAGGCCCAATATTTCAAAATAGAGGTAAAGGTCATATTAAATATAGCTTAGCTTACCTAAACGCATTATGCACATACAGTGAGGAGCAAAAAAAATGGGAAAAAATAACGTCTTGGGTTTGGTAGACGCCGGGTCCCTTACATCGCCGGGCCCCGGTAAAATCGAATATTATTTCAATTAGCTGGAGTAGTCTATCGCCTAATTCGTTTCAAAGTTATTGGAAACCATATATATATTTTGTTTTAATAAGAAAAAGGTGTGAAAACTCCATTAAATCAGGAGAGACATATACTAGACATACATAGAGCTGATGTAGCCATAGATCATAATCTGTTTATTGTAACATTTCACCTTCGATTAGAAAACTAACTGCATGTTAAATAAGAATCAAATAAAACGTTTATTTTTTAAACATTCGTATGTAGGAGATCAGCTATCCCCAACAATTAACAAGAAAATAAAGATAAATATTATTGATCCGAAAACAGATTCGAAAAGAAATGGGAAACATTTAAAAACATATTGTTGAATCCAACAAAAGAGATCCAAAAGGGAAAGAAAAATAACACAATAAAATCATTAATGAAGGATAGGATAGGTACTGCAATAGAGGGAGAGGAGGAGATTGTAAAAGATCGTAGACAATGAGAAGTATAATGGCATAGAGGGTAATTAGAAAGAAAATAAGAAGAGAAGGCAAGGAAAAACGGTACTCAAACAAATGTGAGGAAATAGGAGTACTATTGGAAAGGCATGAGACTTCTATTTATATAGAAAGATAAGAGAACTGACCGGCATCCCAAAAGCAAACCACTACAGTAGTATCCTATTAGATGAAAAAGATAAAAGTATCCTTGACAACAACAAGAAAATGGAAAGATCGAATCAATACATACACAAATTATTTAAAGCTGAGAGGACAAAGAAGAAACATAGATCTATGCAACAGTAGACAAACATAACAAGGGAAGAAGTCATGTAAAGAAGAAAATTGGCAAAGCTAATAAAGCCACAGGTCGTGACGAGATACCAGCAGAAAATTATTAAATTAATCGCAGGAGATCAAATAGATATACTAAAAGACTTGTCCGACACTATTATGATATAATAGGCTTCATTCCAAAAGACGACGTTTCTAACTTATCTAACGCCAGAGAATCCTGTGATCTCCGAATCATCAGCTTCATGAGCCACACTTAGATATTCTTGAATATTATACATTAAGGTATTTTCAGAAAACTGGAGCAAAATATTATTAACACAGTTTAGATTTAGAAACGCAATGGTTTTAAGAGGGGACTTGTTTGGCCTTAATGTATTCATATCAATGAGGACGTTTGAGTTGGAATAAATTAATTATCTCGAGAATGGGTGAATTTAGAAAAAAATGCTGATAGGTCGATTTTTATTTTTAAATTATGACTTTTTGGCATATATATTATACTAGTGACGTCATCCATCTGGTCGTGATGACGTAATCGATGATTTTTTAAAATGAGAGTAGGGGTCGTGTGATAGCTCATTTGAAAAGTTACTAAATTCTCTATTCACTAATATAAACAACACCCTAATTATTTATACAGGGTGGCCAAAAAATATTTTTTTTATTAAATTAATTGACATAAAAAGAAGAAAGTAAACAATTTATTTCAAAATACATTTTACTGCTGTCAGAAAACATAAAAACATTTATTTCACAAATAAACGTTGCTTTTTGCTTAAATTCAATGTTCAAACTGCTAAGAGACAAGTGAGTTGCAGCTTTAACATTAAATTTAAGCGAAAACAATATAGTCCAGAGAAATAAGATTTTTCTCGTGACACATCCCCCTCCAGGCCGAAACCAAACTTTTTGAGTAGATGGACATCTATAATAATAACCTATATGTTTCCTACATCCGATTTTGATGATACACATAGTTATAAACAAATGAAAATAAAAAACGGTAAATTTTCGTTTTTTCGTCTATTACCAAAATGTTAAACATTTTAAACAAATTTGAGGGTAAGAAACTCATAAATCGTATAAAAAAACTTCAATATGGCGTTCGCTGAATATGTCTATCCTTATTGGTTGCTTATAAAATTGCAAAATAAATAATAAATTTTCAGTTCTTTAAATATTCATAACTTATGTAAAAGTTAATTTATTACCTTCTTATTATACAAAATGCTGGGACTTCTTGTGCTTAAAGTATATTTTAAATTTCAAAGCAATTGGTCACATAGTTTAAAAGTTATTTCATTTGTTTATCCCAAATTCACTTTTTGTTTGCAACACTATAGGTCAGAAAATTATGAGGTTATAGTAATACCTCGGACAGTTTATGAAAGAAAAATATGTATACTATCAACTTAATTAAAGAAAAATGACGAAAAGTAATTTTAAACAGTGTAAAATTATTTTGCAAGAACATGTCGATTTTTTGCTCACTTATGAACAATTAGAATAACTTTTTAACCGTTACCCATAGAAAAATTATTTTTTTATTTTTAGAAAGACTGAATTTTTGTACATATTTAGAAAGAAAAACATTTGTCCTAGGACAATTAGGGACGAAGTTAGCCCCCCCTCCCCTATTTAATTCACATGTTTTTGCAAAGTAATTTTGCAATATTTAGAATAATTTTTTGTCATTTTTTTTAAATTAAATTAATAGTGTAAATCTTCTTCTTTCATAAACTATCCAAAGTATTACTATAATAGACCAGGGTTACTAGGACCATCTTCTCCCGGTAATGGTGGTTAACCCTTATCCGAGGGGTGGAATGATTAATAGTCGTATCACTGCTTAAGTTGTTTTATTATACTTGCATGAGTATAAGCTGGTAGCAAGCTACACGACGTCGTCTCGCGGAGTGGGGATGATACTATTTGAATATGAATAATCTTACGTCTAAGAAAGTATAATGACGAATGTGTAATGTGTAATGTGGATTCCCTTACTATGTTTTGATTGTATAAGTATATTTGAAAGTGCCGAGTCAGCGGCGACCCTGAAAGGTGTTTATAGTAAACACCGACCGTGACTGTATGTATAACTACTCCTCACAATCTAGGTCAATAATATTTATGTAACGAAAGATATTTGTTTATGATAACATTTAAATAATTGAAAGAAATTAACGTAGATAATTAAAGGGTGTTTTAAAAGATATCTAATAAGTACAGATGAATGCTTGTACACCTTTCCCTCCTAAGAATTTTCTGACTACGGGGAAGAAAATTTTGCAAGTAGTGCTACCAACCAATACTGTGTTGTAATCAATACAAAAAATTTTTATTTTATATAAAAACTTTCCTAAAACTACGTAAATACATAAATAAAAATGTTCGTTTAACAACATTGTTTCATTACACTTGTCACTCACTGTGTTTTCGGATTGTAAGCATATAATCTATTCTTATGTATTTCCTTGATTTTATTGTTTTCTTTTCTGATTTTACAATAATTAACGTTATTTACTTCTGTTATTGTGAAGGGGCCTACATAAAGACTATCAAACTTACCATTCTCTTCCCTTTTTACCAAGACCAGGTCTCCTACTTTAAAGTGTTGAGGTGTTGCTTTGAGCTTATTCTTTTCTTGCCGCTCTTTTTTGTTTTTTAATAAGAAGGTTCTAGCTCTCTCGTGTGCGCTTTGTAGTTTGTATCGTAACTCATTGTAGTAGGCATCTATATTGTAACATGGTTGAATCTCCTGTGTAAGGTCTTCCGGTAGGTTAACCTTCTTGCCATATAACAGTTCGAACGGTGTGTATCCATGATACGCGTTAGGGGTTGTATTGTAGCAGTATGTGAACATTCTGCAACACACATCCCAATTTTCTCTGTCTTCGTCTATGAATGCTCTTACATACTCGTTCAACGTTCTGTGTATTTTTTCGCAACTTCCAATGGACTGTGGGTGGTATGCCGTTGAAAAGTTTTGCTCTATTTTTAATAGCTTTGTTAATTCCTGCATTACTTCGTTCTTATACTCTGTGCCTTGGTCTGTTCTTATTTGCTTCATGAGTCCGTATGTTGGTATGAAATGATCAAAGATTCCTTGTGCTATTGTCTCTGCTTCTTTATTGCACACTGGTATGCTGACCGCGTATTTTGTCAGTTCACACAACATTGTGATACAGTATCTATTACCTTCATTACTTCTAGTGAATGGACCTATTGTATCTATGTATACTATGTCCCATGGTTTGGAAGATGTGTCCGATATCACGAACTCTTCGACATGTGCTCTTTTCGGTTTGTTAATTTGACATTTGTGGCATTGTTTAACGTATTTTCTTACGTCTTTTTCCAAATTTTTCCATCGGAATCTTGCCTTTAGCTTCTTTATTAGTCTATTATTCCCTACGTGTCCTCCGAATATCGGGTGATTATGGTATTCTTCTATTAATCTGTGTTTTTCTTTGTCATCTTTTATTGTTTCTGGTACTTCACATATGTATATTTCTATATTCTTCAATTTTTTATTTTCTTCTTTAATAAATTCATCAATTGTGCACAATTTAAAAATAATATCATTTACGTATATCTTTACTTTACGTACTGCATTCTCTACCGCCAGCTTATCAAGCTGTGCCAACGCTTGGTTTAAATCGAAATGATCCAATCCTGTGGCTATGCTTTTGCTGCATTTTATTTTGTTTTTGGCCCTAATGCTCAGTCTTGGTGAGATTAGTTCTGCTCCAAAGGACAAAATTGGTAGTCTATGCGCCTCTAAATTATTTAGTACCTTCCTTACTGTCTGTTTGGTGGCTTCTGGCTGTAGTGCGAGTTCACTTTCAGCCTTTGTTTGTCTTGCTTCTTTCTCCTTTTCTCTTGCTTGAGCTCTTGTTATAGCTAGTATATGGGTGTTGTCTATGTATAGGTTCTTTAGTTGATGCAATGTTATTCTTGAAAGGCTGTCTGCGTAGTTACTTTTCCCTGTTATATATTCTATCTCGAAGTCATATTCTTCTAGGTCTAATCTGATCCTCGTGAGTTTTGAGGTTGTTTCTTTCATTGCAAATAGGTGTGTCAAAGGTTTATGGTCTGTTTTTACTTTGAATGTTGGTGCTCCATATAGATAACATTTAAAATAATTAATTCCCCATTGGATCGCTAATAATTCCTTAACGATTATAGGTTTATTGCCTTCTCCTTTACTAAAACTTCTTGATGCATATGCTATAGGTAGGTCTATTCCGTTGTAATCTTGACTTAGGATTGCTGAACAACTCTCATTGGATGCGTCTGTTGTTAGGATAAACTGTTTATTGAAATCCGGATATTTTAGGATCGGTGGTTTCATTAAAGATGATTGAAGCTTATTGAATGCTTTTTCACACTCCTCAGACCAAAAAAATTCTACTCCTTTCCTCGATAATCTGTTGAGTGGTCTGCATATTTCCGCAAAATTTTTAATAAAACGTCTATAATAGTTGCAAAATGCTACAAATCTCTTTGTTTCTTACGCTGTCTTAGGTGTCGGGTATTGTTCAATTGCTGCATACTTCGCTTTGTCGGGTGATACTCCCTCTTGAGAAAGATCATGTCCTAAATATGTTACTTCCCTTCTAAAAAATTGACATTTTCCTGGGTTAAGTTTCAAATTGAATTTTCGACATGTCTCAAATGTCTTTTTCAGGTTGTCTAGGTGATGTTTTTCAGATATTCCTATCACTACTATGTCATCCATGTAAAGAAATGCTTTGTCTGGTGTTAATCCTGAAAATGCTATTGACATCATTCTTGAAAAACTATTCGGGCTTACATTTAATCCAAAAGGTAATCTGGTAAATTGAAATGCTCCGTTTTCCGTGCTAAACGATGTGTATTTTCTCCATGACTTTTCTAATGGTATTTGATGAAAACCTGACATTAAGTCTATAACTGAAAACCATTTTGCTCTTCCTAGTTGATCTAATATCGAATCTATTCTTGGTAATGGGAATTTGTCTGTAACTATCTTCTTGTTCAATTGTCTAAAATCTATGCATAATCTCCATGCTTTTCCTCCATGTATAGCTTTTTTCGGTACCAGTACTACTGGCTGTTGTACTCGGATGTAGATGGTTCTATGATTCCTTGGTCTCTTAGTTTTTGTACTTGTCGATTTAATTCCTCTGTTTGCGCATGAGGTGTCCTATAATTCTTGATATATACCGGAGTTTGGTCTTTAACTCTTAGTTTCTGTTCGTAGAAATTGTTACAGGTTAACATATCATGCCTTAGGGCGAATATGTCTGAATATTCTTCGCATAACGATACTAAGTTTTCTCGTATGTATTCTGGTATGTCTAATTTCAGTGATTATCGTAATTCTTTTTTTCTATCCTTGCTGTCGTTGACTAGTCTATATATGTTGAATAGTTTAATGTCCAACGTCCTGATTGTGCTTGCCTCTACATTTAGTGTTTCGTATGTTGTGTTCAAAATTTTGATGTATGGATTATTACTTGAAATAATTGCTCTTGCTATGAATGTTCCTGGTTGTATTTCTTGTTGCTCCACTATCCTGTCGTTCTTTAGCGTTTGAAAAAATTTTGACTATTCTGTAAATTTCACATCGGGGTGGTATTATTATGGTGTCGTTATCTATATTATCCAGAATTTTCGTACTAATGTAACAATCGTTGTCCTCTTTAATGTGCATTTTAAGGTTTGCGTAGTCCAGTATACATTGAAAGTTAGAAATAAAGTCTCTCCCAATGATTCCGTCTGTTGGAATTGGAAAGTTAGGTTCTACCAATTGAAAGATGTATTCGAATCGAGTTCCTTTTACTTCTAGTGTTGTCTCAACTTCTCCCATTGTTTGCAATTCTCCTTTAGTGACTCCTTTTATTTTCGCCTTTGTGTTTGGTTTCACCTGTTCCTTCATAAAATCTTGTGAACATTTTAGTATTGAAATATCAGCTCCTGTGTCTATGATAAAGGTGCTTGTGTTTTCAAGGATTCCTGTTTTCATTCGTACAAAGTTCGTTAGGTTTAGGTCGAAGTTGTAAATGTTATATTTTATTTCTGACTGTGTACTTCCAACTTCTTGTTCATTCAAAACCCCAACTGCTGGTTTTCTTGTTCTTCTTGACTGTCCTCTATCTCTAGTAACCTTACGTTCCTGTTACATCCTCCTCTCCGGTTTCCTCTGTATGCTTGATTGTTAAATTGTCTGTATCCTCTGTTTGAATAATTTCGTTGATTGTCCGTTGCTTCTCCTTCGTTCCGTTGTCCGAAGTTATTTCTTCTTCCTCTGTCATATTTGTTATGGTATCCTCTTCTGTATTGCTGCTGTCCTCTCCTATTCTCGTAGTTTGTCCTATAATTTAAGACTCTTCCTTGTGCATTTTCTTCAGTCGTATCGATCGATAGAAATTTAGATACTACTTCCTGCGGTGATGTAAAGTTACCTGCTTCCAGTATTAGCTTAGCTTTCTCTGCATTACCGTTTCGTTTCATTGTTGTTACTACTGTTTCCGTCGTATATTTCTTCGCTAACTCCAATGGCATTCCTTCCGCTATGTATGCTACTTTTAATTGTTCTGCTAACTCTTCCATTTCAGATGCGTACACTGCTGCATATCTATGCCCTTGCCTTTTCTTGGCTAATTTGGCTATTAAATTCTTCGGATTATCACCTCTTAGTTCTTTCTTAATTAAAAATTTTTTTTTAAATCTTTCTTAAAAAAATTAAAAAATTAGTTAATTTAGTTAAACTATTATTTATCTTAAACAAAAAAATTTAGCAACTAACTTCATGTTGTCGTTGTGCGCATACTTTATACTGTCTTTTTTTTTATAAAAAATCACTCTCAACATTTTTTCCAATCGCGTCTAAAGAAGTAGCCCAAGGGGGGACTTTTGCAGTAACTCGAGGGCGTCAGATTATCATATGGGGAGAAACCTGGTACCCTGTAGATGTACCTATACCATATATGGGCTCTAAACACAGGGGAGTTCGTTAAGAGGGGGCCCAAAAAGAAAATATATCCTTAAAAAACTGGAAATCATCAGATTAAGATTAGGTAAGTTAAGTACATGCAAAACAGTTTATATTTCAAAAATCTGACGACTTAAGCGATTTTGAAGGAAATTGGCGAGTCGCAAAGTTTCACAAGACAAAAGCGAATATTTCGCGAAATGAACGATAGATCTAAAAACTAAAAAATACGTGCTCAATATTTGTCAAAAATCTATCGAATGATACCAAACACGACTCCCCACTGAGAGGGGTGGGGGGTAAATTTTAAATTTTAAATACGAATCTCGCGATATTCCGCGAAATAAACATCAGATCGAAAAACTGAAAAATACACTTATTCAATATATTTAAAAAATCTGTCGAATGGCACCAAACACGGCCCCCCACGGAGGTGGGTTGGGGGGTTACTTTAAAATATTAATTCGGATTACAGATTCGGATTCCTTAGGTAAAAATAAGTCACTTTTACTTGAAACATTTTTCGAATTATGAAAAATGGCGCTATAATCCCCCATAAAAGTCCCCACTAATATGAAATATTTTACTTAACTTTTTTTGGTTTTAGAACCTACTCTTCACTACCCAACAGGTCCCCAAAGCGCTCAAGTGACTGCACATTTAGCATACTTTCTTCCCCTACTATAAGGTTATTCTATTTAGATTTTTTATCAGTTTAGTTAAATTTAAATAAAAAAATAACATTAAGCATTTTAACAAATAAAAGGGAAAATATTGGCACTCATGTGATTCACAGCCACCGATATCCTTATCGTGGGTTTTTTCACATAAAAGCCGTTATACAATAGATCTTTTTCAATGTTTATGTATTATGAACAAAACATATTTCTTTTTCTACCACTGGTAATAAATATAGGTGTTACTAGGTCGTCATGAATTTTGCGCTAAGACTGGAGATTGTTTATTCCGATCAGAACTGCCTACTCCCTTTGGGCTTAATAAAATCGACCCAAGTCGTTTCTTATCTCCGCGAAATTAAACTTGGATGAAAAAATATTTACCGAGGTCTTACGAACACAACGAGACAATTTTTAGAACAAACGATTTCTCTTTTCTATGCAAAATTCAAATATAAACAAAGATTGTCTTCCTTGGGTCGAGAAGATTGAATCGGGCGGCTTTAGAACGGCAAATATTTATACAATTGGATATAAAAAATAAACCGCAATGTGTAAAGTAAATGCATTTTTGAGGTAACGTAAGTATCGAAATAATTGAATAAAAACAGATATTATCGACTACTCTTACTGTCATGTCATGATTATTCTCAGAAGCCATATCTTTGTCTTACTTTTTGGCAACTTGTAGTAATGGTAGGGGAGCCCAAGCGGGGCTTTTGGCAGTTACTCGAGCGCGTCAAATTATTACATGTGCAGATACCTTGTACCCTGAAAATGTACCTCTACCATATATTGGCTCTTAATGCAGGGGAGTTCATCGAAACGGGGGGCTCGAAATCGTCAGATTAAGATAAGGTAAGTTAAGTACATGCAAAACAGTGTATATTTGGAAACTTTGGGGTGAGTCCCAAAGTTTCACAAGAAAAAAGCAAATATTTCGCAAAATGAATGACAGATCGAAAAACTAAAAAATACGTGCTCAATAATTTTCAAAAATCTATCGAATGATACCAAACACGACTTCCCACGGAGAGGGGTGGGGGGTAAATTTAATATTTTAAACATGAACCCCGCGATATTTCGCGAAAAGAACATCAGATCGAAAAACTGAAAAATACACTTATTCAATATTTTTTAAAAATCTATCGAATGGCACCAAACACGACCACCCACGGAGGTGGGGTGGGGGTTACTTTAAAATCTTAAATGGGAGCCCCCATATTTTGTTGCATATTTGGATTCCTTACGTAAAAATAAGTACCTTTTATGCGAGACATTTTTTTGAATTATGTATACATGGCGCTATAATCTAAAAAACGATTGTTGGAAATGGAAAATTAAATTAAAAATGGAAAGTCCCTACTAAAATGGAAAATATTACTTAACTTTTTGGTTTTAGGACCTACTCTTCACAACCCAATAGGTCCCCATAACGCTCGAGTGACTGCACATTTAGCATACTTTGCTCTCCTACCATAATTAAACCGTTACAGTGAGGGAGTCATTATGAAGTGCTAAATTGATTGATGAACATGTGGAATAACGTTTTCTGGCAAAGGCCTATTCTCATATATTTTTCTTTTTTAATTTTTTTTCAAAGTAAAAATTAAAGTAAATAAAGTACAAATACAGTGGAGGTGAATACCAAAAAAACACAATATCTATGCGTAGGACGGGAAGAAACGGAGAATCTGAACCTGGACCAAGAGAAAATTACAAGCTGCAATGAATACATATATCTGAATTCGGTACTCTGGCAAAAAATATAAGAACAGAAAATAAAAAACGAATTTACAACACAATATTAAAACCAGTGTTAACCTATGGAGCTGAAGTCTGACAATTTACCAACAAGTACAAAGATAAATTACTAGCCACTGAGATGAATTTTTGGAAATGAACGTTGCATTTCAGTTGCAGACTACCACGTATCGATTCTTTAACCTACTTTAAAATGGTATTTAAATGTCATTGCATTAGTCACAGTTTTAAAATAGTTTGAAATTCAAAAAAATCGATTTTTCCATATAATAGCAATTAAATATTACATTGTTAGCTAGTTCTCAGCTATTCTGAAAATATCAGGCGCCTAGAAACATAAAACTATGTTTAAAATGGATTACAAAATTCGTGGAGATGGTGACAAAGACCAAGCCAAGTTACAAAATAGATTTACGTTATAAAATAGATTTTTTGTACAGAAAAATTTTCAGATCAAGAATGACGCAACTGTAGATAGGGTTGAAAATGGGAGGATTAAATTGAGATAATGAAATTCGAACCACTAGGGATAAAACTAAAAGCCATCATTGTAAGAATAAACGCCATACCGATGCTCCGGACAGTTACTCTTTATTTAATATTTATTTTCAATATTTAAAAATTTTTAGATGAAGAATGACGCAACTGTAAAATGGGCTGAACTGGGGGAATTAATGCCTGGTTGCACCAAGAGATCTTAAGCCACAGCTTAGCTAAGCTCTACTTATAGAGCCTCCTTGAGTATCACTTACGTTGCACCATATTTTTAGAATCTTACCTTATTGTCAATTATATCTATTATTATATTATGGTATTCTTATTGTAATATCTTCTTCTTTAAGTACCGTGCCCAAATTTTTAGGCGTGGGTAGCTTCCATAACAATTTGCCGATATCGTTCTCGATCTTGTGCGGCATGTAAAAATTGATCTGCTGATAAGTCAGTCCATTGACGAAGGTTTCGGAGCCATGAATATTTCTTTCGACCAATTCCTCTTTTTCCGTCGATCTTTCCATTGAGTATTAACTGCAGCATCCTGTATCTGCTACCTCTCATTATATGCCCCAGATATTCAAGTTTTCTCTTTTTTATCATCTTCATTAAGTCACCTTCGCCTTGACCTACTCTGTTAAATGCGTTGAACCCAAGATATTCTGAGCATTCTACGATACGACCACATCTCAAAGGCTTCTAATTTGTTCATCATGTTAACCTTCATGATCCAGGTTTCACATCCATATAGTAATACAGGATACACATAACATTTTAGGAACTTGATTCTTAGTTGTAAATTCAGCTGAGAGTTGCTCAGAATAGATCTAAGATTCATAAATGCTCCTCTTGCAATTTCTATACGAGTTTTAATTTCTTCATCCGGATTTAGTGTCTCGTTTATCCAACATCCTAGGTATTTAAAATGGTTAACTTTTGTTATTGATTCATCACTGACAATTAGTTGCATAGGGCCGACGTCTTGTTTACTAACCACAAGTAACTTTGTCTTTGTTGCATTTATGTTAAGTCCGTTATTGGAGCATTCTCTAGTGACTCGATCAATAAGGAATTGAAGATGTGCGATATTTTCAGCCATGATCGCGGTGTCGTCTGCATATCTGATGTTGTTAATAGTTTCTCCCCCGATTCGAACTCCACATTGTCCTTCCAAGGCTTCATTAAAAATTACTTCTGAGTATACGTTAAACAAAGTTGGGGATAACACACAACCCTGTCTGACACCTCTTTGAATGCAAATTTTGTCTGTTTCTTTGCCGCCTACCAGAATAGAAGCTTCTTGATTCCAATATAGATGTTGTAAAAGTCTCAGATCTTTATCATCTATTCCAATCATTTCTAGATATTCAAACAACCTATCATGTTGAACTCTATCAAACCCCTTCTCAAAATCTATAAAGCAGACGTAAATTGGTTTCTGTACTTCCCATGATCGTTGAAGTAATGTTAACATTGAGAACAAAGCTCCCCTTGTTCCCAATCCTTCTCTGAAACCGAATTGTTTGTTTCGCATTGTCTCTTCACATTTCTGCTTGATTCTATTAAGAATTATCTTAAGAAGTAGCTTGAGAGAGTGGCTCATGAGACTAATTAGTCTAAAGTCTTTACATGATGATGTATTAGGTTTTTTTGGGAGTGGAATAAATGTAGACTCCAACCATATCTGTGGCATCATTCCAGTCTCGTATATATGGTTATAAATGTTTGTTAATTGTGAGACATTATCGTCATCCAGAGGTTTGAGCCAGTCTGATGGTATTTGATCAGGGCCTGGAGATTTCCCATTTTTGATCTGTTTGATGGCTTTCTCTACTTCCGCTTTTAAAATACTAGGACCAGTATTCGTATACTTTGTGGTGTTAAGTGGTGGCCTCGTATCCAGGAAGAGCTCTTTTATATAGTTAGTCCATCCTTCCCTTTTTTCATCCAAGTCGAGAATTATGTTACCTTTGGAGTTTCTCATAAAGTGAGGAGTTCTTTTTCACTGAGTGTAGGTAATTTCTTTAAGCTTTTTATGTATATTAAACTCGTCATGTTTTCTTTGTAGTTCTTCCATTTCACGACATCTTTGTTCCATCCAGTCCTCTTTTGTTCGCTTAACCTCGTATCTTATTTGTCGATATATCTCTCTATACCGAATCTCGTCTTTGTTTTTCCAATTTCTTCTTTGTGGAATAAGGTCTAGTATTTTATCGGTCATCCAATCCTTTTTCTTTATTGGGTCTTTTTGTAATTGTCTATTGTAATATATTATAATTATATTATATTAATTCTTATGATATTCTCGACTTAAGCTTAAGATCTGTTGGTGCAACCGGGAATAAATTAAGATAATGAAATTAGAACCATTAGGGATAAAAATAAAAATCATCATTGTAAGAATAAACGCTTCACCGATGCTCCTGGACGATTACTCCTCATTTATTCCGTATTTTAATGTTTAAAAATCGTTTTTTGCTCTCTTGAGATATTTGGCTTTTTGCAGTTACGTCATTCTTATTCCAGACCGGCGATATTTTTAGAAAGATGCCATGAAAACTACTTTTGAGGAAAATAAAACAATAAAGTTATTGAAAAACAACTCGTTTATCAAAGGATACTTAGCCGAAATCCAATATTTAAAAATTTTCGAAGAAAATTCAAAATTATATTTAATATAATTTTTAAAATCATAGTCCACTTTAAAAAATATGAGTATTATTAATGTATGTTGCCGCCACTGGCCCTTAGGACTTCTTTAAACCAGTTCGGCAATCCATTCATGAAATTCTGGATGTGCGGTTGGGAGACATTGTGCCACTATTATTCTATCGCAGCCGTCTTTAAACCTCAGAAGGATGTAGGGGCTGGTACTCTTACTATTACACGTTTTTTGAGGTTCTCCCAAATGTGTTCAATTGGGAACATCGGAACTGCATGCAGGCTATGGTAAAACTTCATCACAACTTCGCTAAGGGACTCACAGGTGAATCTTGTATTATGGCAACGTATATTGTCATGCATTAATCTAAAGTTTTCATCAATGAATGGTGCGAAAGACATAATAAATATGGTCTTGGAGAACTTTTTTTGAGCATCCACACTGCTTGTATGGAACACAACAAGAGCCGTACGAGACACGTCCCCAAATTATTATTGACCCTCCTCGGTAAGCCACTGTTTCGGTTATAATGTATGGAGCAAACCTTTCATATTGACGCCTGTAGACACGCTGACGTCAATTTGGACCACTTAAGGCTATTCTGCTCTCATGTGAGAGCATCTTCCATTACGCAATAGTACAGTCAGCATATTCTCGAGCAAAACCAAATCTAGCTCTACGGTGTCCTGGTAGCAGTTGTGGCGTGTGAGCTGAACGGAAGGCCCTCATATTTCTTTCTGTCAGTCTTCTTCCAATGGTAACGTAGGATGGGGTTACTTTGATTTACGGGGATTCATTGATAATCACTTTCCATCCATTTAAAAGAGCTTCTTGTTGGCTTATTCTCAAACTTAAACAAATTCCCGCAACACATTATACACGTACATGGTTCGATCGGCAAATAACGAAGACCGTGCTAATTCAGTAGACTACCGATTCAAGGTGAACATCTGTTTTAAGTTGGCGCTGCGAGACACGTGTTTTTGAAGTTATACTTCTTTACGGGCGTAATGACGGTGAATTTTTATGTGGTAAAACCTAGCGACCGGGCGCATGCGCATTATAACTTTGTTCTGATTGGATGTTCAAATGACATGACAAAAATTATCCAATATGGCAGCTGTGGGACTGCGGTTTGGTTATAATGTATGGTTGTTGCGTTTTAAAATTTGTAGGAAGAGAAACAACAAACAAAAAGTTAGTTAATGGTTATACTGCCTTTTTAAATAGTTTTCATATTATATTTTTGGACTTATTTACATAGAAGAGATGATTGTTGCATGCCAATGTGAAAGCCCATCAAACTGTGACTAGTATGAGTGCCGCAGATCTCGCTTATTCAAAGCTAAATAATCTTACACTGAGTGTAAGATGTGCGATCTTACACTCTGATCTTACACTTACTGGTAAGTGTTTTATAAATAGTTGATCAAATTTTGTTATGATATTTGAACATAGCCACTTTGCACGATGCAAGTGATTGCGAAATTTATTAGTCGTTATACGGGCTCCGATACCTACCTATTTGAACCTACCAAAATATATAAGTAGTATGTAATACTTTTATTTACATAATTTTGTTACCATCAAAATTTCTATCAATATTCACCTAATATATTGTTTTCTTACTCTATGTTTTGTTGTATTTTTTCAATTCTAAATCATTTCAATTCAAAATCAAAATAATTTGATTTACATAAGTTAAAAATGTCAAAAGTTTATTCCGTTTAGTTAGTCGATCTTCGCACATAATGACAAGCTGTCTCTGTGGCGAAGCTTTTAATGCGAGTGAACCCAATACAACGCAAATACCAGCCGCGCGGTAAGTTGGTTCGAATCCCAATAGAAACTTTTATTTTTGAAGATATTCTTCTTTAGCGACGAATCGATTGAGGGTAAAATTGTACATCAACCACGCGCCTGCGCACACTGACAGTATGTAGTTCTAACAGTACTATGTAGTTCATTGTTAATCTTTCAATATAGGTATGTATGACAATGTATGTATCTGTAACCGTGCAAATAAGTCATTAAAAGAATATATTAGTGGTTTTAGGAAATGTATTATTTATTATAATTCTTGTGTTTTTGGATTTGTGTTTCCCTGTAGTAAAATAATAAAATATTATGTAGGTATAACATTTTTACAGTTTGTCGCTGTCGCCGTGTTGTATAATTATATCCGAAACTTACGTGTCAATACAAGTGGCTCGATGGCGTAGTTGGCAGAGCGGTGAGACAGAGAACGGAAGCACACGGAAGGTCGCGGGTTCTAATCCTTGGACGATTCATACTTTTTTTTATTTTTCGTTATTTTAATAAAAAAATTTTGAAAGTGGTAGATAAGAAAGTTAGTTTGATTTTTAAATAAAATACAAATAACCTGTTAAGTATATTTACTTCGTTTAAATTACCTATATAATAGAAGAATATCTTCTCACGTGCGTACAAAGTACACACACACATTCTTTTTTTTTATTTTTTTTATACATTTTATGATTGTAAGTATATTTATTATATAATTTTATTTTTAGAAAATACGTATTTAGTTAAAAAAATTTCCGACAATTAATGTTCAGAAATCATTTGTGGCATTCTTAATGTGTTTGTGTGTGTTTTATTCTTTTATTATTTTAATTTTTGGCACTGTTTTAATAAAAATGTTTGAGAAGTAGTAAGTATAAATTAATTTAATATTTAAATAAGATATAAATAAAAAGTATATTAATTTCGTTTATAATCATATAATCATATAATAGAAGTATAACTTCTTACGTGCGTACAAAGTACACACACATTCTTGTTTTACCTGAAAATAACTTCGGAGCTGCGAGGGTAAGTTTTATAAAAATTCCAATTATTTTCAATTGATGATTTTGTTTGAATATTGATTTAAACGTTAACGTTATTGAATAAGACATATATATATATATATATATATATATATATATATATATATATATATATATATATATATATATATATATATATATATAGATAATGGTGTAATAATTTAATTTGTTTGTGGGGTTAACTTTGATCAGGTAACTTTGATCACAGCACATTATGTGATCAATGTTGCCCCATACATAAACATACTATAAGCCTATTGTTTTCTGAACTTATATTTTTTTCTTTTTTACAGAAAATACCTCGTTCACATAAGAGAGTACCTGGAAGCCGTTCTTACGCAGATTATTTGCCAGAAAAGTTGGAGGAAGCACTCCAAAACGTAGCCAATGGGGATTTAAGTATTCGTGCAGCATCAAACCAATTTAACATTACATACGGCACTTTGTACAATAAATTCAAAGGAATGCATGGACAAAAACCTGGGCGGCCTACAATATTCACTTACGAGGAGGAACAAGCAATTCTCTAAGCTGCAGCAAAATGTGGTGATTGGGGGTTTCCTTTAACTTTGTTTGATATACGTATGATGGCCAAATACTACTTAGATAGAAAAGGAGTTGTCATAAAAATGTTTCAAAATAATATATCCGGAGTTGAGTGGGCATATAGTTTACTCCAAATAAACAGAAACTGTTATGGACAAAGAATAGCGACTAATATTAAAAGAACTAGAGCTGCAGTTTCAAAGGAAACCATAGAACAATTCTTTAATAATATAGAAGATGTCACTAAACATGTTCCTTCATCAAATATATTTAATTATGACGAATCTAATCTTGCTGATGACCCTGGAAAAAAAAGTGCATCTACTGACGAGGAGTTAAGTACCCTGAGAAAGTCATGAATCATTCGAAAAGCTGTACAACTATAATGGTGTGCGGTTCTGCAGATGGCATTTTGTTGCCGCCCTATGTCATATACAAAAGTATTCATTTATATGATTCCTGGAAAAAAAAATGGTCGTAGGGGACATCCTTGTTGTACTAAAAGTTGTTGCAGTCTCGGTACACGTTATAATCGGACAACAAGTGGATGGTTGGATGGAGAAACTTTTAGAGATTGGTTCAAGAGAGTATTTCTTCCACATGCTAAACGTTTAGAAGGAAGAAAAGTCTTGATAGGTGACAATTTGTCATCTCATATGGATCCGGAGGTATTAAAAGTATGCAAAGAAAATGACATTGACTTCGTATGCTTAGTTGCCAACTCGACACATTTGTGTCAGCCACTTGATGTGGCATTTTTTCGCCCCATGAAAATAGCTTGGCGTGCTATTTTATCGGAATGGAAGCTTCAGAACTTACGAATAAATACTGTACCAAAAGACATGTTTCCAGTGTTGCTCAAAAAATGTTTAAATAGATTGAATAGCGTAGCATCACGAAACAAAAATGATAAAAAGGAGGCTATAAAAAGGAATTTGAAAAGTGGCTTTCGGACGTGTGGTCTGTTCCCACCTAATCGATATCAAGTCTTGCAGAAATTGTCGGATAAAGTAACGGATAATCCTGACGAAGCTGTAGAGTCGGCATTAACAACTTTGCTTAGGAAACAGCGATTTGTAGGATCTAACCGTCCTGAAAGGAGAAAGAAAAGACTCAATGTTCCAGCAGATTGCAGTGTCTCTACATATAACGCAAATAAAATGAACGACAAAGTATTAGATTTGGATGACAATGAAGATAAAAATAAACAGCAATCAGTTGAGGTCGTCCATGTCTATAACAGCAAAGAGGGCGAAAAAATCCATAATACAAGAAATTTGCTTGCGGGTCAATTTGTCTTGGCCAATTTTTCATCTAAACGTGGAAAAAAACCTACAAATATGTTTGCGAGATAGTTGAGTTAGACCAAGATGATATCATCGTTGTAGGGCTTAAATCAGTTGATAAAGATAAAATAAAATTTAGACGAGTTCTTAACGACATCTCGGAAATTAAAGAAGAAGAAATCGTAGAGATTTTACCTCAACTTTCAGAAGGATTAGACGAAGATGAAAACATCATATACACGTTCAGTAAAAGTATTGCAGTGCTTGAATTAGCTGTAGATGTGAAAAAAAAATAAGTTAAGACGAAAAAAATATTTTACAACAAATGATACAGTAGACTAAGGCATATATTCAAACAATATTTTGTAAAAATGATTTTATGAAAACTGTTTTAAGATGGTCATTTTCAACTTTAAGAATTAAACCTTTTTTTAAATTTTGGATTTTTCATTATTTTCCCAAGGTTCTATCTGCTTATAAAAATGTAAATATAAGTGGTAATGTATTTTTAAATGTATGTATTAATAAGGCATGTATTTTTTAAAAACACAGTACTTTTTAGTGTGGGGATACTTTCATAACCCACTTACAAAACATGCGTGATCAAAGTATCCCCATTTTAAGTATATCTTTGATCACGCAGTTTTTATTTTTTTCTATAAAACTTTTGAATTTTTTTAATTCATGCTTTGTTCATGGATATAACACCAGAAACCGATATAGAGTATTTTTTTTTTAAATTTTTACTTTCAACAACAAAATAGATATTCAGTTTTAAACAAAAAATATGATCAAAGTATACCCATTCTACGGTACGTTCATTGACACTAAAATTTTTCAGCTCTTAACGGCGCGTACGAACTACAGGAGCAGTGTTAAAGCGATTTCTCATTACGATGCTGATAATGAAGCGGTCATCGCGAATTGCACTGCAGGCCGGCATGCAGTCCTGATTTTAAACCAATTAAACACATTTTCTTCTTCTTTTTCTTCTTCTTTTTGTGTAGACATGACTCTGTCTGTTTTTCAATGTGCCTCCAGTAAGTTGTCATTTCATTGTTTTCGTGGTCTTCCCACTGATCGTCTTCCCATTGGGGAACCGTCTCTCGCCGTCCTTACTACTCTGTTTATTGTCATTCGGCTTATGTGGTCGTTTCATTCTACTCTTCTGCTTCCACCCAGTTATTAATGTTATCCACCTTGCATCTCTCCGTCGTATAGCTGCACTTCTAACTCTATCCCACAGTGTCTTACCATCGATTCTTCGAAATGTTTTCATCTCTGCTGTTTCTAGCAGTCTTTTTGTGCTTTCTGTATCAGGCCGTATTTCTGCCGCGTATTATTGGTTTGATGACTGTTTTGTAAACAGTCCTGATTTTAAACCAATTGAACACCTTAAGGAGAACTTAAAAAAATGGGCAAGAGTACCAGCCCCGGCATGTGATGCCGGGAGTTATTCTAGGAATGTTTTTAACATCCCTTAAAATTTCATAATAATGTAAACTCTTTACAATAGGGAGTGTCGAAAAAAATAATGTTTTATTTTTTAATCGCTATACCGCGGAAAACTTGCCTTTGGGGTATATAAGTAAAACGCAAAGTAAAATAAAATTATATATTGAACCCCCAGCTAGCGCATAATACTTGAAATTTAGTTTTTTCAGAAATCAAGAAATTTTTTAATTATTTTAACAATCTTTAGCCAATAAGATTTGAACATGCTACAGTGAAAACTGTTTAGTTAATAGTTCAAAAAATAGGAAATAAATTTGAAACAGACAATATCTTTTAATTTCCGGTAGCGCAAAATACTCAAAAATTGGTAAAATTCATATATTAGCACCTTAAAAGAAGGTGTGGTCTAGTATGTTGTGTTGGATGTTAATAGCACAATCCATTTTTTGTTCTTTTACTTTACACTCCATTTAATTGGAATATAATTATTACAGTGCGTTTAAAGTTATAAAGGATATAAATAAAACAACAATAAAAGATATAATCAATCCAATCAAAGGATATAAATTAAAAAAACCTGCAGTGGGCAATATGCCTTTTGCATTTCAACAAGTTGCTTTTCCGGCATTTCAGATGCCGGATTATATTACATTATCAAATCAACAAGGTTTCTACCAGAGAATTTGATTAAAGTAGTTGATCCTGTAATCGAAAGAAATGCATTTCTGTCCCACCCAGAAAATTTGCTACTGAGGATGATAGTTGATGAAAGGAAGCACATAAGAGAATAAGTATTCCGAAGAACAATCAAAGCAAGCATGTAAGCTACAAAAACAGAAACAATTAGGGTTTTTCGACCTCCAAACAACAACTTTCATGCGACTGACTCTACTGAAATAATTGATTGGAACACCACTGAAATTACACCACCACCACTGTTACGGAGAGTCTCTGATGATGACGTTTGGGCTAAAATCACTGCTGGTGAAACACCCGAGGATTGGAACTTTTAAAAATTTCCATGTCATACTCAAGCCGTGGAACGCTGCGTCAAGTTAGTGACTGAAGCATCTAAAAAAGTCGTCGGTGCTAAGGAACGAGATGGTTTCATAAGATCTGCCGTAGCATCCAGAGATTGGATGCCAAAGTTTGACAGCAAGCGCAGATTCAACGTACCCACTCAGAAATAGTGAGTAAAAGACTCTTTCTAAAGTAAAAAATTTCATTTAATTTGTTGACATTGTTTGGCTAAAATTTGGTTTCTTTTTTGTTTTCATTAAACATGTTATTAAAATTATAAATTGTTTTATTTATATCCTGTATAACTTTAAACACACTATAATAATTCTATTCCAATTAAATGGAGTGTAAAGTAAAAGAACAAAAAATGGATTGTGCTATTAGCACCCAACACAACATACTAGACACCTTCTTTTAAGGTGCTAATATGTGAATCTTACCAATTTTTGATTATTTTGCGCTACCACGAATTAAAACCTATTGTCTGTTTCAAATTTATTTCCTATTTTTTAAACTATTAACCAAACAGTTTTTACTATAACAGTTTTCACTCAAATATTATTGGCTAAAGATTGTAAAAATAATTGAAAGATATCTTGATTTCTGCAAAAACTAAATTTTAAGTATGATGCGCTAGCTGGGGGTTTAATATATAATTTTATTTTACTTTCCATTTTACTTATATACCCCAATGGCAAGTTTTTCGCGGTATAGCGATTAAAAAATGAAACATTATTTTTTTTCGACCCACCTTACTTTACAACTTTAAAACAACTTAAGGATTTTTACTCGTATATCTTGGTGGCTCAAAACGTGAAACTTGTGGTAACCCTGAAGATGGAATATTGATTCCGAAAACGTTCTGTTTGTTATGATGTAACCCCTGTTAAGGGATTTGATTGATGGTATACAGCCAGCAATAGAAATTTCTTTTCCTTGTGGATCCTATTATTTAATATGTCTTTTTATATGTAGATCTATAATTATTTACACTATATAAAGAGAGGTAAAGTTGAGTCCGCGAGTCTTTACCCGTGCGTCATCATTTAAAGCATACGAAATAAGTCGGAAATTTACTAAACGCAACGGCAAGTGGATATTATTTCGATCACGGGTTATAGTATAAAATTTGACGTTATCAAATAAATAGAATGTCAAATTTAAGTATTGCTTTAAAATTTTGGTGCATAATTACAGCTACATCTAGGGCCGGTTGTTCGAACGCTAATTAAAAATGATCATTATCAAATATTTAATTACTGTCACAACTGTCAATGTCAACTTTGATTTAGTTGCTGAAAACATAATTATTGATTACAATTATAAAATTAGTTAATCAATTATGTTAATAATTGTTATGTTAATTGATTAACTAATCTCATAATTATAATCAATTATGTTTTCAGCAACCCAACCAAAGTTGACATTGACAGTTGTGACAGTAATTAAATATTTGATAGTGATCATTGTTGATTAGCGTTCGAACAACCGGCCCTTAAAGTAGCTTAATAAATTATTTTATTATCACTGATTAAGAAATATAACAATTTATAGAAAAATTCGATAACATATTTTTTTTTGTTATTTTATTCACTTTGGCGGAACACTAAACACAAGCATTCAACTGTGTCAACAATGAGGTTAGCTTTGTACGTTGTCAAAATTTATCGTAAAATAACATAAACTTATTACAAAATTTCTAACTCCAATATAAAATTAGTTGTGAAAACAACTGTTTGTATACTATACTCATGGACAAAAATATTGCATATTATATTTTCAATCGTTATTATTTGTTTATTTTTATCTTTGAAATGTTAAGTACTTTTTTATTTATTTATTTATCTATTTATTTATTTATTTGATATATTTTAATTTATTAGAGACAAATAAATGGTTAAACATACTCTTTATAACTGAATATGCAATAATGTAACAAATTAACAAACATTGCATAGTATGGAAAGTGTGCTTTGGCGACTTGACAATTCTTGTTTTGTTGAATTGTCAGTTAGGATATGTCAGTTGGAGAGTTTTATTTTTCGATTTCGCAGTTTTCTTGCTAATATGCTACATTTAAGTGAGGTAGTGTCCTAGAATTGTTACTTTAAGAAATGAGGGTTACAGACAAGAAGATATTGCGTGGATAACGAATAGTCGACTGTTTCTCGTATAGTAAAGCGATACAATGAGACTGGGGAATACAAAAGGCGACCTGGTCAAATACAAAAGGGAATACAAAAAGACTTAAATCTTTGCGAAATCGTACACTTACAGCTGCTTATCTCAAAAATGAGTTACTGATCACAAGACAAGTTAATTTAAGTGTTAAAACTGTGACTCTAAGACTTAAGAGGTTGGTTTGAATCCAAAACGGTCTGCCAGAGTTCCACTTCTTCTACCATGGCATAAAACTCAAAGGTTGCACTTTGCTAGAGCCCACGGTAACTGGAACGAACATCAATGGAGAAGAGTTCTTTTCACAGATGAAAGGAGGATACATTTATGGAAGCCAGATGGACGTGATCGAGTATACAGGAGATCTGGGCAACGTTTCGCAGAATATAATATTGTACAACATATTAGTTTTGGTGGCGATTCCATAATACTATGAGGTGGCATTACTTGGGAGAGTCGTACGGAGTTTATTGAGGTAAATATTCGAATGAATGCTGACTGGTACATACGGAACATCCTTGAAGAGCATGATTTTTCACGCCGGCTTAACTTTGTGCTAATGCATGATAATGCCCGTGCACATACCGCAGGAACAGTCATACAATATCTTGAGGATGTTGGAGTTGAGGCTCTAGACTGGCCACCACTGAGCCCTGATGCAAATCCCATAGAACATATATGAGACATCCTAAAAAGACGTATACGAGCAAGAAATCCATCTCCAAACTCAATTGCAGAATTAAGAATTGCTGCACAGGAAAAATGGAATAGACTTCCACAAGAAACCATCCAAGATATTCTGCGGAGCATACCTAGAAGGGTGCAGGCAATCATAAGAGCTACAGAAGAAAATACTAGGTACTAAATTGTTACAATATTGCCGTAAAAAATTGATAGGTCTGGATCCCGCGTATGAAAAAAAAGTTGATTAATAGCAAGCTGAAAATTTGTTAATAGCTTAAGGGTGTCTAGTCGGACAAACTTTGATATATGGGAACACTGGAACAGGGGCAGTTCTAATTGTGGAACAGGTTACAAATTTGGAACGGTCAGACGATGAAAACGGCATATTTATTTTGTCCGACAGAATAGACTTAAACTCTTCGAACCGAGATTAAACTCTCATGAAAAAATCAGGCTGCTATTTATCACCAGTCATAATTCCTGTCATTTGACATATTCTACATGTTTCACTCATTAAAAAGCCCATTTGGTGATAAATAGCAGTCTGATTTTTGCATGAGAGTTTATTCTCTGTTCGGAGAGTTAAAGTCTGTTCTGTCGGAAAAAATTCATGTGCCGTTTTCATGGTCTGACCGTTCTAAATTTTTAACCTGTTGCACAATTAAAACTGCCCTTGTTCCAGTGTTCCCATATATCAAAGTTTGTCCAACTAGACATCCTTCAGCTATAAACAAATTTTCAGCTTGCTATTAATCAACTTTTTTTTCATACGCCGGATCCAGACCTATGATCTATTGCCGTTATTGTTTCTTTTTCTAATTAAATATTAATAGCAAAATTAGACTATTTCATTAATTTCTCTACAAATTAGTTGTGACTCTGAAATATGCAAGTTATTTGGCAATAAATATACGTAGTATAGTTCAGCTCAACTTATTTAGCAATAAAAAGTACAAAATTTTTTAAAAGAGAAGAGATATACTTCAAAAATAAAATTTGCAATATTTTTGTCTCTGAGTGTATAAAAAATTTCAAAATGCAAAAATTCGACAAAATAACAGCAAAAAATTCAACAAACTGACAGCCACAAAAGTAAACAAACCAAAAGGTCAGAAATTGTACTTAAAATATGTGAAGACATCCCAAATCGTCTTTCTTCGTACCTATCTCTTTTCAATGTTCTGAGTCTAAATCGTTCATAAAAATAACATGTGTCTGTACTTAATAACAGGCGGCAGCTGGTTTGTCATTAATGTCATGCGTGGAAGAGGATGATGCTAAATAAAAAGTATGTGTTTTATCTCGCCAGGTATTAATGACGCACGGGTAAAGACTCGCGGACTCAACTGTATTAGGAGTTGTTTGGCGTATTAAGTTGGTTTATATCAAATTCTGACATACACTTTTGCACTCATACAATGGGCACACAGAGCCCATATCTAGCCCATGTAGCGCCCGTGTGCAGTAGATGCCTTGGCGCCCTTTGGTAGACGCGCAGTCAAAATGGAATAGTCGAATAGGTAGTATTAGAGGCATTAGGTACGCTTATAATGTAAACAAAAGTCCAGATGCAAATATTGCAATTTAGAAGTTGCGGAACAACTTACCCAAATCTGTTAAAAATATTTAATTAAAAATTAACTTTTTTACCTATGAGGTAAGGTTAAAAATTGGTTGAGGAAATTTGACAGGTTTGAGTCCAATAGTAAGTAGTACTTTTAGGAAGGAATTGGTTAAATAAATAAAAAAGAACAACGTTGTGATTATTTAAAAAACAATAATAATTTATTAACGAATTATTACAGAACGCACATACTAAAACATATAATTAAAAAAAGACACTTTTCGTGCTTTTGCATTATAGAATAATATGATTTATCGCCAACCGTCGCTAAAGTAATTCATTATTGTACTCATTTGCGGCAGTAAAGTAACACTTTATTGTACTGAAAGAAGAATTTTACTTTACCTGCCGCGATTAATCGAGATTGAATATAAGTGGTCGATGACAGTAATCGATTATTCATTTGAGTTAAGTTGAGTTAACTTACAATTTATGTACTTTAATTATTAAAAATATTGTACAAAATTTACGACATTGTTAATTAAATTTATGCGAAAAAGTGAAATTCTGTAGTATTTTGTAATTATATTCATATAAAATAAATCAAAACTTGCCCGATTTAGTAATTATTCAATATGTATTGATAACTATCAATTAAAAATCGAACGCGGCCATCATGCAAAATTCATCTGTCATCACTGTCATAAAATTTTTATTACGTCTAATATTTAAAAAATTCTTAAATTTTAAATTGTAAGTAAGTGTTAACCAATATCAAATTGTTGGCGATAAAATTTTGCATGCACCACGTCAGTAAAGCCTCTTTATCGAACTCGTATGTTATTCGCCTCGCTCGCTAGGCTCGCTCGGCTCATAATATCAGACTCCTTCGATAAAGAGTAACTTTACTGACTTGGTACATAAATAACTATTACTTCAACTTTTATTTCATATTTAATACTTCCTAGTGATAAATTTGTCAATCGACTTTGCGACAATGTTGACCTTAGATAATTTTTAATTATTTTTAATTTAGAAAATGATCTTTTACTGTGCGCTACTGTCACTGGCAATGTGAGGTATATTCTAAGGGCAGTGAACAAATTTGGGAACAGTGATAGTAATTTATTTGTATACAAGTAATTTAAAATATCCAAAGGTGTAGTAGAATCCAATGCAATTTTTCATTAATCGTTTTAAAGCATATTTTATGTTGAAAAACAAAGTAAAGGATCCGCTCCTTGGCGCTCGGTGCCCGGCGCCCCCAACATCGCGGCGCCCGTGTGCACCGCACACCCTGCACAATAGGTAAAGCCGCCCCTGTGGGCACACAGTCATATAGTAGAAGCGAAAATAATAAAATTGTTGCTTTATTTACAAAATTAATTACAAAATTGTATTTATGGTAAGCTATGTTAAAGCTTAATTAAAACTCAAAAAGCAGCACGTTGATACTTTGCAATATTATACAAGCCTGTACAAACCAACATAATATTTTCTCTATTAGTTTCGCTCACCATTTTAAACTGCAAAGCTATGACGTCATAAAACTACTAATGCATTATATTTTAATTAATTAATCTCAATCCAAAATACAGATGGATACACACATACAGTTGAGTCCATGGTTCTTTAACCTTTTAGAGATAACGTGGCATGATGCTATATAAAAAGTAACGTCGGACTCACAGTCCGCAAATTTAGAAAAGGTCCAAAAAACAAATATTTTCGGAAAAACGATCTGAGAACGGTCAAATATTTAAAATAAAAAAAACTGTTTGCACGAACATTTAGTGTTATTTGTATATAAACTTTTGGGTACTATAAAACACAAAAACCTAAATTATACAAATACAAAACAACTATTTCTAAGAAACTAAACACAGACTTAATAAAAAACTAATGTTTGAGCTGCATAGTAGATACCTATACATATAATGAAATGTGACACTCTTTGTGGAACATCCAAGACTTCTGATATTGGCTCCTCAATTTTTTTTCCATGTCGGCGACATGGTCCTGTATCTCTTCCAAATCTCCTTCCAAACTGGCATTGTCATGGATAATGTTCAACTGCTGGCTCAGAACCAGAGAGAAATTCCGCATGAAGCTTTACAAGATGTGCTTGTTGCTTTTCAAAACTCGTATTCAAAGAATCTATAAAAAAATAAGTTCATAATTTCATTCATATATACAGTATATCACTCATAATTATAAATCGCATAAATCTTTTTATTTACCCTAGAAATACAATATTTATAATTGGAACTTACCTCAAGATTTGTTACAACTTGTATAACGTGCGGACTCACACTTCGCAAGTCAATATAACATCAGAACTAAATGCACTAGACAGCTCTCACATCCCCCTGAATAAAGTGCCCCCTTTCTTGATAGACCAGGGCGGATCTGTAAAAATATTAATACATTTGGACGTTGAGAGATGACTCAAATTTTTTTGCAGAAATTGTTTGAAAATAAATCAAATAATAATATTTGAGTTATCCTCCCTCTCAAAAAGGTCCGGAACATTGTTTAAATAATCAAAATGTCAAAAAATTAAAAAAATTCGATTTTTTTTTTCGTTTTTTGATTATAACTTTAAAACTATTCATTTCCGAGAAAAGTTGTACTAACATAAAAGTTGCGCAATGAAATTTCCTACAATATATAATTGGCTAAAAATTTAAAAAATAGTCACCCTTGTTGCAAAATAGCAATAATTGCGAAAAAACCATACAAAAACAAGTATTCGCATTTTACTTTTTTCAACCATTTATGCTACACTTACGACCCTCATATTTCACTCAGAAAAACTTTATGATATAGTAAAACAATACTGTAAATTTCGTTAAGATCGGTTTAACAGATTTTGCAAAATAAACTTTGCAATCCAGCTTTCGTAAAAAAAATTCATTTTTTCAAAATGTTACAGGACTGAAAATAAAGCAGATAGCAAGTTGAAATTTTTTTTAAGTATAGAAGTCTACTGTACCTTTCATTTGCAATTTTGCAAAATTAAAATCGATTAACACCACGGCGTCAGAAATTTTTTTAAATAAACATTAATTATTGGTGCTACGTGCAGGACAGCGGATAGTTTGCTCTGATTGGGCATTCCAATGACCTTTGATAATGATTGATACATTTTAATTTTTATTAAATTTCGATATGAATAAACAAATTTGTTTATTGTAAAATAAAAACACATACTCTATCCTTTGAAATAACACTTTTATTAGCAAAAATTTTCTTTGTTCATATATTTTAACTTAAAAAATAAACGTTTATTATTTTTAAACATATTTGTTGCAACTGTTTAAACAATATCTCACAAACAATAATAAAATTGGTTTGATTTTTGTGGAATTAAAATATTAAAATACAACAAAATATAGAGTAAGAGAATAATATATTAGATAAACATTGGAAGAAATTTTGGTGGAAATCCACTTGTGTGAATCGAACACCGCTGTCCTGCGCGTAGCACCAAAAATTATTGTTTATTTAAAAAATTTCCTGACGCCGTGGTAATTAATCGATTTTAATTTTGCAAATTGCAAATGAAAGGTACAGTACACTTCTATAAGCAAAAAAAATTTCAACTTGCTATCTGCTTTATTTTCAATCCTGTAACATTTTGAAAAAATGAATTTTTTTTGCGAAAGCTGGATTTCAAAATTTATTTTGCAAAATCTGTTAAACCGATCTTAATGGAATTTACGGCATCGTTTTACTGTATCATAAAGTTTTTCTGGGTGAAATATGAAGGTCCTAAGCCTAGTATAAATTGTTGAAAAACGTAAAATGCGAATACTTGCTTTTGTATGTTTTTTTTCGCAAGTATTGCTATTTTGCAACTAGGGTGACTATTTTTTAAATTTATAACTAGTTCTATATTGTAGGAAATTTTATTGCGCAACTTTTATGTCAGTACAACTTTTCTCGAAAATGAATACTTTTAAAGTTATAATCAAAAAACCAAGAAAAAAATCGAATTTTTCCTTAATTTTTTGACATTTTGATTATTTAAACAATGTTCCGGACCTTTTTGAGAGGGAGGATAACTCAAATATTATTATTTGATTTATTTTCAAGCAATTTCTGTAAAAAAATTTGAGTCACCTCTCAACGTCCATCTCAAAACAGATGCGCCCTGGACTATGAAGCTATCGAGCACCCCACGACCGAGACCGTAATTAACCTTTAATTACCCGCGCATCAAGTTATAACATAACTACACGCGTGGCGTACTTTGTACGCCACAAGAAAATACACTTAAAAACAGCGGATTTGTTTAATTTTTTTTTTTGAAAAAATACACTTAGTTGTTTGTTATTAACCTTATTCGGCATCAGTGAATACTTGGAGTTCCTTTTCAGTAAGCCAATTGGGATTTATAACTGATATTATGGAATAACTGGAATCCATGATAAATAAAATTACTAACAAATTTTTTTTAAACGTGATTTTTTACAGGAGAAAAAGTATTGTTTACAAAGAAAAATATATTTTTTGGCATAATGACTAAAAAACAATTAAAATATGTACTTATATTACGACTTATAGTAATATAATCCTGGGGTATATTGTCCACCACCGGAAACAACAAATAATAAAATGTAAATTACGATCTTTCCAGAACGCCGATTATAACGAAACTAAAACCAAATTGTAAAGCACATTCCAGTGATAGGTTAGAAAAATAAGCAAGGTCAAAAATTAAATTTTTAAATATATTTCCAGTAGAATTCTTATATCTGGCGTACAAAGTACGCCAGCGCGTGTAGTTAAAAGTTAATCGTCAGAAATCGACCAATAATTCGACAAGCGGACTCACAGTCCGCAAGTTAACTCTGAAAGGTTAACCGTTCGTCATTAATACCTGGTGAGATAAAACATATACTTTCAATCTAGCATCATTGTCTTCTACGCATGAAACTAAAGAAAAACCAGCTACCACCATGTTATTTTTATGATCACTCTTGACTCAGTACATCGAAAAGAGGTCGGTACAAAAGAGACGCTTAAGGACATTTTCAGATTTTAACTACAATTTGTGACGGATCTGGTTGTTTACTTGTGGCTGTCAATGTGTTGGATTTTTTATGTTTCGTTGTCCTGTTTTTTCATTTAGAAGTTATTTATATTATATTACACTAAGAGTTGTTTTCACAACTAATTTTATATTGGAGTTTTAAATTTTATGGTAAGTTGCCAATAATTTACAATTTACATACAAAAGTTAACCTCATTCACACAGTTAAGGATGGGTTTTGTTTAAGTTTCCGCAAAAGTGAAAGAAATGACAAAAAGAAAATATGTAGAAAAGAATAAATAGGTACATTTTTTCGAGAATGGGCGAGCTTGCAGATAAATTTCGAAACTAGTCGATTTTAAAGTTTAATTATTTTTAATATATATTACGGTATAGAATAGAATAGAATATTCTCTATGCTTTATTGCCATGAAAAATTTTACAATTTTATCGACAAAGCTTATAAATAGTCAAAAAAACTAAACAGTAACAATCCAATTTATTAAAATTACATAAATCGTTAATATATTTAAATAATAATAATAATAATGAAGTTAAAACAGAAATAATCAAACGAATGACTGTGAATGAAAAGCTCTATAGGGCTTTTCATTCACAGTCATTTGTTTCGAGCTTCTGTCATGTGTCACATAATATTAATATATCTACGTCATACGTTATTGGTAATACGAATAGTACAAGCCAAAGACGTATGGCGTAGATATATTAATATTATGTGACACATGACAGAAGCTCGAAACAAATGACAATCGATGAAAAGCCCTATACCCATGAACAATCACATCAATCACTTATTTTGTATTTGCTGTCTTTTGCTATACGCTCTGAGCTTCGCTGGTGTCGCTCCTAGCGAATTACTAATGCAACTTTCACCGGTAATTTTTAAATTTATTATTTAATTGTTATCGCTTAATATTTACAACTCAAAAAAGTAATTAAATTGTAATCGATTGTTTAAAGATTTTGCTAATCATTTTAACGTTCTATTAATGAAATATTAATTTCTTACTTCGGATACTTTCACAATTATCGTGTAGATGGTGCTTAGATTAATTTATGATTACATATTAAGAAATATCAAAAAAACCTAAATTCAGTATTTAAAACGTAAGTATATTTAAGGTAAATATACACCACAGCTTTGGCCAACTAATATTATTTCCTATTAATATTTTTAATTTCAATGTTTTAAATTAATCACTTTGACATTTATGTCAAATTTCCAGTAAAAGCTTACAGACTTGTCACTGCAATGGCGCTTGCGAATTTTTAAACATCCCCTCTACCTACGAGCTCATAGCGTATAAATAACGAACGTTTGTTATAGAAAAAGATAGCAAATACAAAATAAGTGATTAATGTGATCGTTCATGGGTATTCTTTTATTTTTCCGACTGTAATTCATTTTAAACACTCATAAAAGCAGCCAAACGTTATTGATGCTTGTTCGATTTCTTTTCAAGACATTTTTTGGTAGTGTCCATTTAATTGCAACAGAATCTCGTCTCCCTGAAATTTGATTAGAAAATAGTTCTTCTAGAATCGCATTAGATTCATTCACTGATGGTTGCTCAGGTATTTCTGGTTTTTGTTCTATTAGAATCTCATTTGGTTCATCCACTTCTGCTTTTGCACTATGGTGGCTCCTAGCTTCTGAGCCACCTTAGAATATTAATGGTTAGTTACCCCCCCGACCATAAGGGTTGATGTAGTACATAACTCTCACAGTTAATACATGTATTTATAGGTTGGAGTATTTAACGGTAAGTAGCTGGTGGTATATTATTTGATTAATGCGATGTTACCCGCTGGAATCTCAACTACCAATTGAATTATCTTTTCTCCGTGAAAGTATAATTAAAAGTCGATTGTCGTGTTTATTGTTTTTATATAACCAAAAGTGAGAGTGATATCAAAACTGCTGAATGGACTAGATTATAAATAACATATACTAATTATTATTGCAACTTGACCTTGTATCAAAACCGCATTCATTGATGTGGTAATTTAGGTCAATCGTATTTATTAAAAACAAAAATATTTGTTTTTACCATGGCATTTAATTATTAAAGAATTTGTCTTAATAAGATGTTTACTGAGATGCAGTGTATCCCAATACAGCACGTTCTTCAGAATTAGGGCCTGGCTGGGTTTCTTCTACTTGTTCTTCTATTTTAAAATCTTCAGTTGAAATATTTTCTGAAGCATCTTCTGGCAGTGATGAAATTTTGAAACCAATGTTGGTAGGAATCCCAAACATAGCTTAGTAGGATTCTCTTGATGCCAGAAGGATAAGCTCGTTTCTTGGCGAATTGTACAGATCGAAGACCGTTTGACAACAGTAAATTTTAAATGTCTTTATTCGCAATAGATCCTTATAACTGACTGTGTCTTGGCTTACCGTGCACTATCTTTAAATTGTTCCACATGGAGAACAGTTCGATTATTATGTAGAAGAATTCTCGTCCATTGTCGCATTGAAGAATGCTAGGAGCTACAAAGGCACAAAATATGTCAAGAAGAACTAACTCTTCTGCACGTTTAGTTTTCAACGGCCGTAATTGTATAAATTTTGTTAAGTGATCTTGGTAGACAAAAACGAACTTGAATTAATTATCTGCTTGGGCTTGCATATCTATCAAATCTATTTGACATCTACTATTCATTTTTTTTTTGAAAGTATAGTTTTCACTACTAAACCTTTCTTGGGAACTCTAAATTTTTTCTTGCAAGTTTCACACAGATCCAAAAAGATCGTTATGATTTCTACAGTTATGTATTTTGGATTTCCGCTTGCGTGTCGATCGATATAATCTGAATTTTTTACTTTTACCAAGATCCTCTAGGAAATGTATACAATTACCAGTAAAAGTAGGAAATAAAGGGTTTATAAATAATATTTCCTACATTTACCATCGCACATACATATATTTCAAAGATTTAGGCGGCCAAAAATTATTTTTGTGGTAATTACCAGAGAACGGCTGTTCTCGCCAGTGGCGCACATCCACACCCCCTTTTTCGATTTTCTAAATCTGACTGAATTGAAAATTGGGCTAACTCCCATCTTAAAGTTCAGGAAAAGACTCACACCCATTCATATGTCAACCATCCATTTTGGTCCCAGGGTGTGGATTTTACGGCCCTTCCTATTTAGGGTCTGTTTTTCGTTCTCGTCCTCAAAACTCCCAAAAACTTCGAAAATTTAACTCCGACCTTTGCGGCTTCTAATAGTACTGATCATTACCTTTTCAACGCATGTCTAATTTTGAAAATAGGTTATACCGTTCAAAAGTTACCGAGCTCAGAAATACGAGTCAATTTTTATTTAAAAAAGGGAAAATATTTGTTGATATGTATGTATTGTTATATTCCTATTTGACATAAGAAATAAAAGTCTATAGTTATATTTAAAATTCAAATAAAAATAAAGGTTTTCGTTTTTCTCGACCGCGGGCATGTAAATTTGGAACACCCTGTATAAAACAAATTATGTATAGGTAGTTTTTAAGAAAGTGTTTCGGAGAAGTGTTTACGAACCCCAGGAACAATACGACTCAAGTAAACAATTAGAGTGATGTTTAAAAAGAAAGTGTTCGTGGAAAGGTGTGAATAACCACCGATAATACATATTCTAGCAAATAAGATAATAGGTTATTAAATTTGTAAAGAGGGTTAATGTGGAAAGTAAAATTGAAATGGGGAATATTATTTTTTCTTGAAATCCATTAATATATTTAGAAAAAGGAAAGTTTGTGTTGGTAAATACGGATAATTGAAAGTTGCTTTGGATTGGTTGATTTTTGAATGCTGGAAGGGGTATTTGGAAGAAGGAGAATGAATGAGCAATGAGAGTCAGTGTGTTTTGAGCGATCGAGAGGCGAAGGCCAGTTTTCGAGAAGAGTGTACAAAAAAGTGAAACGCCGGGTTGGTTAGTTTTGTCTTTAAAAATAAAAAGTAAGATATCGTGGAACGAGTGATAGACCGAGTCGAGATAGTATATAACTCCTTGAGTCTAGAGTATCCCGGTTTTGTTGAAGTGTTTGAAAAAGGTAGAACACGGCATCAGGAGAAGGCAGGAACGAGGGCTGTACGAGGCTTAGTTTTCAAAGGACCGGAGGCATTACTGGAAGGCTTGGACGAGTCTTTGGATCGCAACCCAAGCCAATAGGAAACGTGTTTTGTTTGAAGACATTGTCAAATCATCAGTAAAGGTCAGTCTATTTTGTTATGACAGGAATGTATGGTTTGTGTATTAAATAACACATTGAAAATTGAGCTACACAATCACTATAAAAATTTCATCAAACCTCAATCAATTTGTTACTGATAAATCATAATAATGCATTATAAATAAAATAAATTTGGAGACAAAAAGAAATAAGATTCACATTTTTGTAACTGTTGTATTAAATAAAGATAGAAAGACAAGATATAAGAAATATTAGGCAGATATTGCCATTTAGATAAAATAAACGATTTTTATAAGTTCTAATTGAAATCCGTATGTGTGTATTATTTTACTCTCTTTTATCTATCCCGATTAGGAATCCACTGAGAAATACTTTGAAGCAACGAAAGTAAGTAATTGATATTATAATTTAGCCCTGAGATTGACACTATATTGGTATTTGATCTGTTTGATTAATGAGATAATTTTATTGATTAATTAATTAAGATAAATTACATCTGAGAACATCATTAGATTTCAAAAGTAAGATCACTACAGTATGTATGTATGTATGTGTGTGGAAAAGTTAAACCGATCTGAATTTTTTTTCTGTGTTTGAAGAGGGGGTGAGGTCCGATTCAGAACCGGTGTAGTTTGTGAGTTTTGACTACTCATAAGCCAGCTATAGGACTTGGTAAGTACAAAACGGCATATTTTTAGCGATATATATCTTCGGTTGAAGAAGAGACAGGAGAACAGTGAATGCACCAAATAAAAAGCGTTGAGTTAAGCTTTCAAATGGTGTCTAAGCTGTCAGGATCAGACATACACACGGCTCAGTATAGCCGAAAAACTGAAAAACTAAGCTTTAAAAATTTTGGTTTTTCGACAATTACTTAAAATTTCAACCTACGAATTACGCCAATAACTGAGCGTTTGTAGAAGGACTCTAGACGAATCTATCGGTGTATACCTTATATCCGGGAAAATTCCGGGAAATTTTTAAGTTATAGGCTTCATAAATATCATCAAATCTATTTCTTATGGGAAAAACAGTTTTCAAGCTCAATAATTCCTGCAATAGCTTCAGTTATCATACTTGACCTTAGATGCATAAGATACTACTTGTCAATACGTTTCAAACTCATGTTTAGTGAACAAAATAGGTTAAGCCGTTTAGAAGTTATTAAGCTACAAAGTATAATCCAATTAACGATTATTCTCTAAATGGTTTATGTAGTTGTAGTGGTTACGGCGCTAATTTGATCTGGCAACGGGTAATCTGAGTTCATTTACCGGCCATCCCAATATTTTTTTTCAATCTATTTCGAATAAAAAAAATCTAGTGTACATTCGATGAACACTAGATCATTTGGGAGGTAATGCGACAAAGACGACCATTTATAAAGCTTAACATATAATCGAGAAACATTGCATTAAACTTTATACATTTAATTTATAAGTAACTTTGAAAAACTCCTGATACAAGAATAAAAAACCGCTAAACGCCGTAAAAATGAGTGGCGCATACAATATTCCAGCTACAAAAGATCTGATACGAATATTACGTGGCGCGAAAATGTATTGTCATTTTGATGCAAAACAAAATTCTAGTTTGATTTTAAAAGATTTTTTCATAATATTTGCTTAATTTGAACTAAGCGCGCCACAAAAGAGTTTCAAAATTTAAACTGTATTAAAGTTACTCTTTTGTGGCGTTTAGCGGTTTTTTATTCCTGTTTTGGTTCTACGTTCAATAAAATTTATGGAAAAGTATATATTTTTTACAACAAACATATTTGTCGTGTTATAAAAAAAAAGTAATAGTTACAAAACACAAATTATTGAAAACTCGAATTAACAATAAAAAAAATATATTAATAATCATTATCTTCCGGTTCAGACGTCTCCACTGACTCTGTGTTTGGGTCAGCAGGTAATAAAATTTCAATCGTTTCAGATAGAAATGCCTTGCGTGAAGGTTTTTTATTTGTCTCGAGCAACTAATGAAGGGATCTGAACTTAAAAAAAGCCTATAATCTACATCTAAGTTACACTCTTCCCTAGAAAATTTTCTAGCAAAATTTAACCGGTATGATCGGAAATGCTTGTTCCGGGCTTCTGCAGCTTCTTCTGATAGCTGTCCTATTGGAAGTAGCGAACATTTTATGATTTGGTTCCATGTATCAATAGCTTGTGCATGGTTGGCGTCATTGGGTGCCAACCATATAGTTCCACGTACAATTTTGCTGTTTGTAATACCTGTAATGTCTGAAGTCAATTCGGAGTTTTCAAAAAATCTGCGGCTTGTGTTGCCATCATTGGTGTTGCCAAAGTTGGCCTTTGGCATGTTAACGAGTAGTCCGGTTTCATTTCGAAACCTCTCCTGAATATCCGACTTATTTTGGGCTTTTAATGCCTCTTCTTCTTCACTTTTTCTTTCCCTGTATTTTTTTACAGGTAGTTTATACGCAAGGTGTATAATACTTTCAAAAATACGGATCCGCGCGTGTAATATTGACAAACCGAATTCCAAAGCTTGAGGGTTTATAGTATTTTTCATTGACAAATTAGTAGTTCTTATCAGTTCTTAGAGGTAGCTCCAGAAGTGTAGCACTGGGATGTTGACTTTGTGTCTGTGACTGCGTAGCACACCTTAGGGTTTGCTCACTACGGAGAGCAATGGATTGTATCCTTGCTCCGACCCTTGCTCCCTGGTATTTATATTCGTGAATTCTCGCATTTAAAATAATGTATTTATTTTACACAGCGATCGAAACTATATTATCGATCGCTATGTAAAATAAATACAACATATATTTTAAATGCGAGAATTCACGAGTATAACGAATATAAATACCAGGGAGCGAGGATAAAATCCATTGCTCTCCGTAGTGAGCACAAATTTTCTGTCAATCATACTCATTTTGAGTTGGTGCCCGAACGAAAACTCTTCTTTACTTAAACGTAACAACTGTATAGTTCAGTTGTTTAATAGACCCCTCCACATATTTTATTTCTTCTTTAGTTATATCCGTTGTTTCTTTCACAAAAATCTACATCGAATTGGCCGGCAAAACTTTGACGAAGGAGGGGTTGGATTTTGCCATATAATTTTACTACCGTTTTTTCCACAAACAATGCGCAACTGTATAAAGGAACTCATAAGAATGTTGGCATCTGAATCAGTATCATTATTGAAACTTTGTTTAAATTTGGATTGTTGGGCACTCACAACCCCATGTGCAAATTATCATTAAAGACTTCCTCTCTTCCTCGTTAAGTCGAATTAGCACATCTTCCCAGGCAACCAAGTGACGTCATATAACGTTGAGGAAACGTCAGTTTTTGGTTGAATGTAACACGTGTTTGAATATTACGTCATATAGACGTCTTTTGTAGGTGATTTTAAGTACGTAAGATTAATGACGTTAAAATTACGTTTAAAAAAGGTTTTAATTTCAATAGAAAAATTTTAAGTTTTAAAAAGGTTTTAATTTCAGACAGTGTAAGTCTGACGTCACAAAATTGGGAGGAGCTTGCTTGTTTGTATTGACTCAAAACAATTTCGTTTAGGTATGTCGCTAAATGTTCATAACTCATAAGACATTTCTCATTTATTGTTTATGCGGTTTGTGTCTTGTGTGATAAAATAAGACTTTTCATTTAGATATTTAGTTGAAGAAACGTGTTAATTAAGAGATGTTTATGCGTTTTTGCTCAGTGAGTTAGTTTAATGCAGTAATTCTTCTTGACAACTATTTGAGGTTATGTTTATTTGTTTTTAATTAAGCGTTAAATTAAGATATTAAGTATGCTGGATAATTTGTTAATAAATTATTTATTAGTTTCATATATATGTTGTTTCAGTTTTGACACAGTAAGTAGGTATATATAACTAGTGAAAATTCTATAATGTGAGAGCTGGTACAATCATGCAGAATCAATGTTGCTTCTAGCGCACAAGCGATCTTAAACAATTGGTAGTATATCTTCGACACATGGGAAGTAGGCCTATATGTTTCATGTTACCTATTTTTTATACTATTTTGAAACATTTGAAAGATGTTACTTTTTGAAAGTATTAAGGACGTGATTTTACCGACGTATAAAGGTCGTCATCTTTTTGACGTTGGAAAATCGTCACGATCTCGACGTGAAAAAAACGTAGATACGATTACGTTTTAAAATCGTCACCATTATGACGTCAAATCTATGAGACAAATACACGTGATTTTCAACGTCAGTACTACGTCATATAAACACGTCAATTGGTCATTTTTATGACGTGTTATCTACGTTATAAAAACTTCGTTTGATGGCTTGGGTTCTAGGTATTTTGATAATCGTGTCACGGTTAGATCCATTAGGCACTGTAGGTTACTCTCTGCGCAGGTAGATGTAATTTTTAGGGATTCTTTTGGCGGATAGCACTCTTGTTTAGCTTTCAAAACAAGATCCTAGCAAGGGAAATGTCTTGGATTTGTTGCTCTTACTATCTCATACTGCCGTCTTATAGATCAGCTTCAACTAACATCTTGAGTGCTTGCAGAGGCGTCAATGGAGGTAGCTAATCCTTGTCGCAAACTTTACTGTAGGCTATTCTATCTTTACTGGCCCGCGTTGGTGAGTTCGTAATACCTTAAAGCAATGTTGAGGTGGTCCTATAACCTGTACCTATAACTGGACAATAGCTATTGTCCAGCTATAGCGTGGAAAATAACTTCATAACCTACGGAAGCTCTTATTTCTTCCGTTTTCCTTCGTTTACTATGCTCACTTAATTCCCCAAAAGACTTGAGTGGTCGACCTTGAGTGTAGGCTGTTTCAATGGGAATCTCGAATGTTCCCTCTAACCACTATTGTTTTTTTTTTCAAGAAAACATCTAGGTGTTTATTTGATTTTGCCCATGCGTCGATTTTGGTAATTATATACACTTACCGGTAATTGTATACAGTTACGGGATTACTTTTACTTTTATCGTAACATATACATATGACGTTATCCCTCTGGGCGTGATGTTATAATCGATGACTTTTTTACATGAGAATAGTGGTCGAGTGCTAGCTCATTTAAAAGGTTATTCAATTCTATTTTCAGTAATATAAAAATTAACATAGTTATTTATACATGGTGTCCAAACAATTTTTTTTTTCATACCTTTAGGACATTTAATTTAAGCTAAAATCAGTGTTTATTTTCAAAATAAACATTTTTTCTGTTTTCTGACAGCAATAAAATGTGTTTTGAATTAAACAAATTACATAGATATAGGTACATACTTCTTTTGTCTCAATTAATTTAATTAAAAATTATTTTGTTTTTGCTTTTTATATAAACTGTTTATATTACTGAATAAAGAATTGAACTAGCACACCTCTTATTCGCATTTTAAAAAATCACCGATTAAATAATCACGCCCAGTTCCAGTAATCATACAATATCAGTGGTTGCGCCCTTTTAACAAAGTAATGGCTGACTTAAAATGCTAGAACACTAACGTGAAATTCACACTGGGATTGCAGTGCGGTTAAGATAGGAATGTGCATTCAATGTTTCCAGAGTTCCTATGCGATGCTCTTGAGAGAGCAATCAACAACTGGTGAAGACCGACAACCCTGTGCGTTTATTCCCCATTAGAAATGTATTGCCCTATCTTAGCCGTACTGCATTCTCGGTGTGAATTTCTCAATAGATGCATAATAATATAATTGGTTGGTATACATTAATTTGTTTATATAAACGACTTATAGTCCGTCCGCTCTAACTTTTCCCATGCGTTACGATTCATTTTAAATCAAATTAAGTCAAAACATAAATTGAAACGAACGTTGATGTGTATAATATACATTTTGTATACTGTATACTATATACTACACACATCGGCGTACGTTTCACTTTCTGTTTTCACTTTATTTGATTGAAAATGAATCGTACCGCATGGGAAAAGTTATAGCGGACGGACTATAAATATATTCCTACTAAGATGTATAAAATAAATATATTAATTAAACTTATAATTAATATTGTTCTGAAGCTATTTTTTGTGGTATTTATGTAATGTACCTACTATTCGAATTGGGAAATAAGCCACAATTTAATTTAAAAACTGATTTTATTGACGTTTCGACTTCTACTTCGGATGTCGTTACCGAAATAAAAAATATAAATAAATTAAACAAATTTTGTTTATGTTGCTTGGTAAAAAAAATTCTTCTAATAATTTAATTTAATCTGACTCATTCAAATTGACAATTCAAACATATATTATAGAATTTAGTAGACGACTTTAAAATGATATTTTCAATTTTATTTATGGGTTGCGTTCCTGGGACGGCTTTATTGGAAGATAGTTGATTCATAAAGTTGATTTCATGTAATCGAATAAACTATCTTCCAATAAAGTCGTCCTGGGTACGCAACTCAAAAATATTGGCAATATCATTTTAAAGTCGTCAACTTTAAAATGTATAATATGTGTCTGAATTGTCAATGATATGAGTGAGTCAGATTACTATTACTTGAAGTAGAAAATCTTCCTCTGTAAATGGTATATAATAATTTTATTGAAAAATTGTTTCTAAAAAAGATCCAAGTTGGAATCTAAGTATGTACATCACACAGTACATCACAAACGTTTTCGGATTAATCAGTTCATCATCAGGTTGAATCTAGAATTAAGTAAACCACTGTATAATACTGAAAAGGTTGAAATTTTGACTGTTGAGAAGGTTAAGAAAATTAAAAGATGTAGTTACTTACTACAGATCCAAAGCAGTTGAAACTAGCTACAGAGTTAGGTCAAATGATCTTTCAAATACAATATTTGAGCCATCTAGGCTAAATTAAAAGCGACAATAAGTCGATGTTTAAAGAATAAATTAGTTTTATATTAAAATGGTGTCTTTATCTTTGCTTTAAGCTTCATGGTTATGGTTGATGTGTTGAAGACAGCAAGGAACAGATTGATTGAAAATTGACAATTAACTAATTATTGACAAGACCGTCTTGATAGTAAACTTAAAATTACTCTAAAAAGTGGTTTAGTAATTATGGGAAGCATTTATTATACTTTTAATGCAGTTTTAAATTTACCTTTCGTAAGTGTTATTATTTTTGTCACAGTGGCATAGCGTAGTGAGGGCGGTAGGGGCGGCCCTCCCTGGGCGGCGCTTTTTAGGGGGCGGCAAAATTTAACAATAAATAATAAAAATATTTTGTTAATATTTAAACCATTTTATATTTTTATCGCAACTACAAATTCGGACCGATTGAAAGGAGCACGGAATCTTTAAAATCAAAAGGAGAGACAAGACGGTTTACTAAGGAATGGTTTTACCGTACATTGATTAAAGGCGAAAAAGTTTTAAGTACTTGGATGGTTTATTCTCCATCTAAAGCTAAAACATCATTATTTTGCTTTTGTTGTAGTTATTTGAGAACGTAAATACACCGAATGTATCTAAATTTTGTTCATCTGATGGATTTAATACTTGGCGGAAATTAAATCCTAAGGTTTCAAGTCACGATTCAAGTGCATTACACATCCAAAATTATTGCAAATGGAAGGAGTTGGAGAGCAGACTTAAAAAAGGACAGACTATTGACAAAAAAGAAGATATAGTGGCAAAAGAAATAAAGAAATGACAGGAAATTCTGATCCAAAATGTTTGATACTATAAGATTTCTTGCCAAAAAAAATTTGGCTTTACATGGATATATAGAAAACGACACCAATACCAATAGAGGGAACTTTTTAGAATTCGTTAATTTAATTGCAAAATACGATCCTGTACCTCTTGAACATCTTGGAAGTTCTAAAATGTGTAGCAAAATTTCAATTACTTATTTATCACGACAAATAAAAAAATAATTTATTGCCATTTTGGGAAATAATATTCGCCAACATATCCAGCGCCGTGCGGTACATCATTTCAATATGATGCAAGTCCTCGAAATGCCGCCCCTTAACCTTCCGCCGGTAACGTGAATTCTTGTGACATAGTTGGTAACGTCGGTCCACGACACCGACTTTTTTAATAATAAATATCTTAGGTTGTGATTTTGTGTTAATATTTTGATGTGACTAAATGTTTAATATAACTATATTTAAATAACAATATAGTAAGAAATGATCAATATTTATTTATATTCGGGAAAAAAATGCACATTAAAAAAAAGTGGCTTCTTTTAGATACTAACATAATTGACAAACAATTTACAAAAACATGTCAAGTTTTTGAATACAAAATATCAACAAACATATCGACAAGGGTTGAAATGTCACAAAAAAAATAAAAGTATTCAACAAATGTCCAACACAAACTGAAATTATTGTCCGTTTGTTTCCTCATTTTTTATACACTCCACTGCACCGCACCGCACTGCACGGTTCTGATTCGGAATTAGCAACAATTTCGTCAAAAAGTTGTTGCAACCTGATTTGTTCGCTTTCGTAATCAATATTCATATACAACTCCTAAAATTAACATCTATTATTTAAACTGACTATGGACCAAAAACGACAAAAACATACCGTTAAGTATAACATAAATGGTAACCTCGGTCTCTCACACCGTCAGGTCAAATAACATATGAACTATCCACACTTGACCACAGATTTTTCAAGACTGAATAGTGTGATGAGGATTTGAAAGCTACCTGGCCGCGCGGACAAAAAAATATGCGCATTTGAGTTTTACCGCGAAAAATCCGCTACGTCGGTGTCAGGGACCGTACGTTACCACTCGAAGGTTAAGTATGATTGAAACTTAACTTTTAGTTTTATTAAATGAACCTACACAAAATGAAGGACAATTTTTAATTTAAAGACAAAACCTACTTTAAATTAAATGAAATAATGTATTAACATTAAATAACATTTACAAAAATTACAATTTTGCCCTTCTTTACTGACTTTAATTTTGGCAAACTCGTCAATCACATTGGTTAAAGTAGCAGCTAGTGAGGACTCTATTGGAATGAGTGCTATATTTTTTAGTTTTGTTTGTCTTATGGACTTTAGTAAATAGTTTTTAATAATTTTTAATTTTGAAAAACTTTACCCACTAGCTACCGAGACAGGGAGTGTTAATAAAATTCTTAGTGGTACAACTATATTTGGGTATAAAGAAATTAGGTTATTTTGGCACAAACAGTTCAAAATCTCCAAACCTTAAAAAAAGTTTTCATGGAGTACGGTATCATTAGAGATATATCACGCAATTTTTCTAGAATATCATTTGACTCTATATATGATTATTATTCTTTTTTCTATTGAAAGTATCGAATGAAGATTCATACATTTTTCTAGTGTTTTATCATCTATTTTCCTTCATTAAAAATATATTAATAAAAATTTTATTATGAGTTTCTAGAAGCGAAAATCGGCCATTCAAAGAATTAATGGCAATGTTTAAAATATAGATGAAACATTATTTATTTTAAATTTATCTTCCTCCGCTAAGAACTCATCCATAGATTTTTTGTAATCAAATTTACGTTTTTTTCTCCTTGCTCGAATTTCATTTTCAGCTGGAAATTCGGGACTTATATCAAGGTTTTCTGGAATTCCATTAACAATAATTTGCATTTGTTTTTAGCCAGATTGTCTGTAACTTTTCATTTTTTCTGTAGTTCTGACAACATTTTTACACAATCTGACAAATTTATAGTTACATGTTACAACATCTTCGAGACTGAATTTATATGATATATCCAAATGCCAAAGAACAACACCGCATATAAATTTATAATTTTTAATAAGTAGTTTTTGCTAATCCTCTTGCTTTGACTTTAGTTTCTGGATCTTTGTTGATGTCTTCTATTGTTTCGAATAAGACATCATATATTTAACAAAATTTAAATCTTAAAGATTTCAATGCTTCTATTCGACTTGACCATCTAGTAAGACTCAACGGTTTTAGAGTTAGTTTGAAACTATTTTCTTCAGAACTTTCCAACGCTTTGTAGAACCAGACAAAAAGTGCACCTACAGTTCTTGTATAATACAAAAAAGGTTGATGTTTCTATAGAAGAAGACGCTGCGTCGATTATGACTACCTAATTTTAAAAAGAGGCATGCGCAGGGCACCTAAAGCGCCTCGGATATTTTTCAAGTAGGTATTCTATTTTGCACACCCTTTCTTATTCCTTTCATATTGGTCCCGTTATCATAGCCTTGTCCTCTAAGCCATTTTAACTGAAGACTCAAGACCTAAATTTTCCCAATTTGTCAAAATAAGTTCCGTTAAACCTTCACTGGTTGAATCACTAGCTTCAAAAAAACCAATAAAAAATCCTTCGATAGTATAGGTATTTGTTCTGACAAGAATTAAAAGCGACAACTCTTATCGTCAATGCGAGCTGTTCAATATGACTTACGTCTGGGGTACAATCGGCGATTATCGAAAAATATTTGGCGATTTTGGTTATTTCGACAATTCTGTTTAAGATAATATTACCCATTAAACTTATCAATTCATCTTGTCTACTGATGCTTAAATAGGTAACAAACCACTTATCAGACTCTCGTTAAACTCTCCTAAACTTCTCTCCAATAATGTTGAATTATCTATTATTACATATATTAGATTTTACTGAATATGCCGCCCCCCTTGTGATGCCGCCTTATGCGGCTCCCTCACCGCATCATAGCACGGCACAGCCCTGAACATATCATCGGACAAATAAAAAAGGCTAAGTATTATTCAATTATTATATTCGACAGCACTCCAGATCTTTCTCATAAAGATCAAATAAGTCAGGTATTAAGATTGGTAGTATTTGAAAATCAGGGAGTAAAATTAATGGAATCTTTCATAGATTTCATTGAAACTAAAACAAAACTGCGGAAGGAATTTCAAAGATGATTTTGGACAGAATTCAAGCTGATGGCCTAGATATAAGCAACTGTAGAGGCTCAGCATATGATAATGCTGTTGTTGTGGCTGGAAAGTATTCAGGACTTCAGCAAAAAATTCAAGAAATAAACCCTAAAGCTGAATTCGTACCTTGCTCAACTCATTAGTTAAACCTAGTTTGTTTACACGCGGGCTCAGTTGAGGTGGATTCAGTAACTTTTTTCGGCAGTTTGGAACGTTGCTATTCTTTTTTTCCTCAACACATCGTTCGGAAGCTCTGATAGCATCTACAGGCAAAAGTTTTTTAAAAAGGGTTCAAGGCACGCGGTGGAGTGCAAGAGGCGATGCCGTAAATGTGACATGGCATCATTACAAAGACATTCTCGTCACTTTAGAAAAACTGACAGAGGCAGGTGAAAGCTTAGACAGTAGGACAGAGATGCAAGTGATTTACTAGTTTCGATGCAGTCATTTTTCTTTATTTGTTTTTTGGTCTTATGGCAACCGAAGCTACATGAAGTGAATGATGCACAAAAATACTTACAAACAAGGGGACTTGACATAAGATTGTGCGCTCAGAAAGTAAATGCTTTGCAGATACTATTGACAGAGAATTAATAAACGTGATTGTAAAACTTAAATAAACTTTTTGTTAAAAATCTAACCTGTATAATGCAAAATAATGATGACTGTTCTCGCCGAAAAGTTCTTTATTAATGTTTGTAATGTATAGTAATATCTAGTATAAATGAAGGCAGCAAAATTGTCTTCCACCCCGGGCAGCCGACACTCATGCTACGCCACTGTTTTGTCAGTAGTTTACCAACTACATTTTTTTCTCATCTGCTAATGGAAACCTAATCTATACTAACTTGATATAGCCAACAACTTGCAATAACTTAATTATTCGGTTATACAGTTATTCGACGTCAAAAAGGACCTTACAAGACATAATTATTAAGATCTAATGTAAGTTTTGTTTATTCAGGGAAAAGTTTACTAGGGTATACCTACCTTCTTGTAAATTATATACGAAACCCAACTTGTCTGTGTCAGGGGAATTTCAAGTTTAATGATTCCTACAACTTTGATGGTTAACATGTGGTTCTACTCGAAAGTTCAGCATAAAACAGGACGAAAAACTATCTAGGTACTACAGGTGGGGTCAATATAAAACCTCTTTTCGGTCACGGAACACTGAATGAAGTGAATAATAAAAGCATGATTTTTAGGTGAAAGTAAAAATAGTGTTATAGTAAGCCGGAACACAAAATATAACTAAAAGATTTTCCGTTTTAAGGAATAATACTAAGATTTTTCACATAATCAGGAACACAATCAATACAAATAAATAGAGGCGTGAGACAGGGTGACACAATTATCACCAAAACTTTTTAATTAGACTCTGGAAAATATTTTTAAAAGATTAGAATGGGAAGAAGAATGGGAAGAAGGTACGTTGATGAGATCGTATTGATAACCGATAAAAAAGAAGAATTCTGTTTGAAATTATGAGGAAAAATTGGACATAGAAGTTGGAAAGATAGGTATTAATAAGAATTACAGCAAGACCAAAATCACAACAAATACAGATTTTTGAAGTGAAAGCTTCTTTAGGGACGTTCTGCGATTTTTGGATAGGGGAAAAAGCATTGAATTCGCGACCGTCATCGCGACCTTCATCATTAGGGACGTTGTCCGATTTTTGGATAGGGGAAAAGGATTGAATTGGCGACCGTCATTTCGACCGTCATCGCGACCATCATCGCGACCGTCATCGGGACCGTCATAGCGACCGTCATCGCGACCGTCATTGCGACCGTCATCGCTTATGCTATATATTATGTGTATGTATATATAAATTGTGTAGAGGCATTTAAGTTTAAAATAAATGTAAAACCTATTTTAGGATGGAGAAAAAGGATTGATTTCGCGACCATAATCGCGACCGTCATCGCGTCGGCGAAATAAATTTTGTACATATATGGGTATATTATGTGTATGTATATATTTTATATAAATTGTATAGAAGTATTTAAAATAAATGTAAAACCTATTTTAGGATGGGGAAAAATGATTTATTTCGCGACCGTCATCGCGACCGGCATCTCTTCGGCAAAATAAATTTTGTACGTATCTATATTATGAGATTGTATACATTAATTGCATAAAAGTATTTAAATTTAAAATAAATGTAAAATCTATTTTGGGATGCGGAAAAAATATTGATTTCACGACCGTCATTGCTTCAACGAAATAAATTTTGTACGGGTATTATTATAATGTACGTATAATAATTCTAATATTATTGAAGTGAAAACTTCTTTACGTTGTGCACTTTTTAGATGGGGAAAAAGTGTTGAATTAGCGACCACAATTGCTTCTGCGAAATAAATTTTTGAAGTGAAAACTTTTAGCGACGTTGAGCACTCTTTAGATAGGCAAAAATATTGAATTAGCGACCGTCATCGCGACCGTCATTGCTTCGACGAAATAATGTTGTGAAGTGAAAACTTCTTTAGGGACGTTTTGGTCTTCTTAGATGGGGAAAAATATTGAATTAGCGACCGTCATCGGGACCGTCATTGCTTCGACGAAATACATTTTTGAAGTGAACACTTCTTTAACGACGTTGTGCACTTTTTATATGGGGAAAATGTATTGAATTAGCGACCGTCATTATTTCAGCGAAATAAAGTTTTGAAGTGAAAAGTTCTTTAGGAACGTTGTGGACTTTTTGAATGGGAGAAATTATTAAAATAACGACCGTCATCGCGACCATCATCGCTTCGACGAAATAATTATTTGAAGTAAAAACTTCTTGAGGGACGTTTTGCACTTTTTTGATGGGAAAAAATATTAAATTAGCGACCGTCATTGCTTCGACGAAATAAATTTTTGAAGTGAAATTTTTTTATGGACGTTGTGCCCTTTTTAGATGGAGAAAATATTGAATTATCGACCGCCATCGCGACCGTCATTGCTTCGACGAAATAAATTTTTGAAGCGAAACCTTTTTTTGGGACGCTACACACTTTTTAGATGGGGAAAAAGTGTTGTATTAGCGACCATCATCGCTTCGGCGAAATAAATTTTTCAAATGAAAACTTCTGTAGGGACGTTGTTCACATTTTAGATAGGAAAAAAGTATTGAATTTGCGACCGTCATCATTTTTCCGAAATAAATTTCGTACGTACATAATATATATTATCTGTATGTATACAAAAATAGCATAGAACGTACGCAACGCTTATATAATATAGGCATAGCACTTCTTTTTGGATTTGGAAAAGCACTGAGCTTGTAAGTTATATACTATAAAAAGTTTTCATTTTGTCGGCACTCCCATGAATGCTTTAAATTTTTTTTTTGTAAGCATTTATTAACAATCAGAACTACATATTCTATGAGTTAATTTGATAACAAATACAATAACTTATATCACCTATAGTATTGTGCACTAATATGGCGTTATGGGGTACATCACCCAGCGGTTTCACCTCCGTTTCAGCAATACAGATGAGGACATCACAATGAGGATACCGGCAGAATGACGCAAAAGATGGAGAACATATTAAGTGGTGAGATAAAAATAAATGAAACTAGTAAAGGTGGGAGATTTAGCGATAAAACCTATAAATTTACATTCTACATATTGTTTCCCACCTTAAGACGTATCGGACGAGTTTGGCAACTGCCACTGTGACAGTGACAGTTTTAGTTGACATACTTCTCTGATAGGTCTAAAGGTGGGAAACAATAAATAGAATGTAAGTTTATACAAGAATAAAAAACCGCTAAACGCCGTAAAAATGAGTGGCGAATACCATATTCCTGCTACAGTAGTCCGTGTTATACCAGGTTCGTAAATTTTGAAGCCAAGAAATGCGCCTTCTTCTCGGTCCTTTTTTACCATTTAACTTCCCTTGGAGAATCAGTTGGAGAATTACTAAAATCTATTACATGAAAGTTCGTATATTACCTCAAAATTATTAGAAGCCATACAAGTTAATACGTTCATTCATCAAAGTGCAAAGACATGACTGCATTTTTAAAGTAGCATATTTTGTAATAATTTGTGACATTTGTGTCCTAATGTATACTGTTTTAATATTAATAAAACAATTTGTAATTGTAAATTTTTGATGACATTTACTATAACTTTAGCTTAACTGAGAATCACCGATTCCTACAAAAATGATTATGACAAATGTTTTTCTAATTGCACATTAAATATTGTCATAAATCATGCTAATTTACTCTATATTTATAGGTTGAATAATCACTGCACTATACTTATAATTTAAATCGTATATAAAAATTTAAAAGTAAACTTATAATAAACAACATAATATGTCATTAGCTGAATATTTTTGATTATTTTTAAGCACCAACAGGATTAGACCTAAAGTGTTATGTAAATGATACGCATGTTATGTAGAGTGTCGAATCAAAATGAACCAACTAAAATTTCTGACTTTAAGTGCAAAAGAGTGCATTTAAGTACGTTTTATAATTTTGACCATTTCTCAAACATCAGTCGAGGCGCTCAGAGCAACAGTGGTCTAACCCACAAGTTGAACATTTTTAGATTCATCATCATCAATGGTGATACAGCCCTATGAAAGAGCCTCGACCTTCCCAAGTCTGTTACGCCAGTCAGTCCTATCCATTGCTAACCGTTGCCAGTTTGCTGCGCCTATATTTCTCCCATCCTCATCTACACTATCCTTCCATCTAAGTTTTGGCCTAGCCCTTTTTCTACTTCCCACAGGCTGTGACGTAAGGATTCTTCTAGGAGGGTTGTTATGCTGTGATCTTGCTAGATGTCCTGCCCATCTTAGTCTTCCTATTTTTATAAGAAATACTACGTCTTTACCACCAAATATACGTTTATATCTATGGTATACATTTTTAGATTAATATATCAATAAAAGCAGCAACATTAAGTCTTAGGATTACTAAGGGTCTACACAACCTACCCCTATATTTGGCTAAATGGCGCTGCATAATTTGTAGCGCCATCTCATAAGCATAATGGAAATTGCAATGGAAAAATATTGCATTATCTCAAAACTTCGTTATTGAGATTAGGCCACTGTTGTTCTGAGCGCCTCAATTATCAAGAGGTGATGTTTGTTAAATCCAAATAAAGTTAAGTACTTAAATAAAGCTAAACAAATTTATAATTAATAGAGTATATGAATTGGTATGATATAAAAACTTATACTGAAATGATGGCATCTCCTGAGGTAAAATATACCGGAGGTAAAATGAGCCTCCGTTCGGATCTCCGGGTGAGGACTATCTCAGGGGAATACCCGTGCAGGTTAGAAAAATCAGGATAGGGTCGTGGAATCTTGGTAGTCTTTCATGTAAGAGTCGCTTTAGGCCTCGTTTTCACGCTACGTCTTATTGTACGTTTTGTGTGTCATGCAAAACGTACGTTTTGTGAATAAGTGGATTTAATTTTTTCGATTCGACACGACGTATGTTTTGCTGTTTTCACGCTACGTATTTTTGTACGTTTTGTATGTCGACAAGACGTACGTTTTGCTGTTTACACGCCACATAATACACTGGACAAAACGTACGTTTTGTCGTACGTTTTGACACACTAAACGTACAATAAGACGTAGCGTGAAATCGCGCCTTTTGGTTGATGAAAAATTTAAAGTCAAGAGGACACCGGGTGCCACCGGTGTCTGCCGTGTCATCATCATCATCATCACCATCATCATTTGGCTCTACAACTCTATGTGAGTCTTGGCCGCGTTTACTATTTCCCTCCATTGTTGTCGGTCCTGAGCAGCTATTTCCCATTGCTGTAATCCCATTTTGCGTAGATCGCTGGCTACTGCGTCCTTCCATCTCTTTCTTGGGCGACCAACTGACCTTTTTCCATCGGGCCTTTCCCAGAATGTGGCGTTTCATCTCCGTATATTGCCTGGAGTTCATCATTGTGTCTTCTTCTCCATTCTCCTGTTGTCTCTTCTCTGCAAGGCCCATAGATAGTCCGCAGTATCTTTCTTTCAAGTACCAGTAATTTTGTTGTTTCCCGCTGATTCAGAGTCCAGGTTTCGCTTCCATACGTTATTGTGGGACGAATTATTGTCTTATATACTCTTATTTTTGCTGGTTTTGAGAGTATTTTTGATTTAAGTAGGATCCTTAACGAGTAATATGCCCTGTTTCCTGCAATAATCCTGGCTGCCACGTCCTTTTCATAGTTATTTTCAGATGTTATGATCGCTCCCAAGTACTTAAATTCTTTGACGACTTCAAAATTGTATTCATTAATTGTTACGTTTTGTCTAACCCTTGGTCTTAAGTTCTTCGTAACCACCATGTACTTGGTCTTGTCCTCGCTGACCTTAAGACCAACTTCCTTGGCTCCGTTCTCGAATAGGGTGAAAACTTCTTTTGCATCTCTGGTGGATTTTGCAATTGTATCCACGTCATCCGCAAAGACTAATAATATTTTTGATCCTTGGGCGGCAAATCCGTTTGTCAGTTGTGGCTGAGCTTTCCTTACTGCATGTTCCAGTGCAAAGTTAAACAGCAGGGGGGCGAGAGGATCTCCTTGTCTAAGTCCGGTGTCAATGAGGAATTCCTCCGACGTGTTGCTGCCAACTCTGATTCGTGCGGAAGCGTTCTCCGTGCTCACCTTTGCTAATCGTACCAGTTTTCCAGGTACTCCCATTTCTACCATAGTCTCCCACAATGCTTCTCTGCTAACAGAATTGTAAGCTTGTTTGAAGTCCACGAAGATTTGGTGTACATCGCGGTTGAATTCCCAGTTTTTTTCCAACACCTGGCGTAGGACGAAGATCTGGTCTATAGTCGACCTTCCCGGTCTGAATCCGCTTTGGTAGTCGCCTATTATTTCCTCTGCGTATGGAGTTAATCTTCTAAACAGTATTATGGATATAATCTTGTATGTTGTATTAATTAACGATATTCCTCTATAGTTGCGACATATTTGTTTGTCTCCCTTCTTGTGAATAGGTATTATATGGCTTTCATACCAGTGTTTCGGTATTTCTTCTCTTTCCCAGACTTCTCTTATAAGATGATATATCTCAAGATGTAGTTTGTCTTCCCCTTTTTTTAGTAGTTCCGCCTGTATGCCGTCTGGGCCTGGGGCTTTATGGTTTTTTAGGGACGAAATTGCGGACTTTACTTCAGCTAGTGTGGGCCCTGGTATTTCAGGTTCGGCTAACTGGTACTGTCTTTGTCGCCCTGTCGTTGTGGGGTTTTCTGTATTTAAGAGTTGCTCAAAATACTTTCTCCATTGGCGGCTTATCTCTTCGTCGTCAGTGAGCAATTGTCCTGCATCGTCTTTTATAAATCTTGGGCTGTTGATCGTGTTGCCCGTCATTGTTTTTATGTCCCTATAAAACTGTCTAGACTGACCGGTTCTATGTTCCTCCTCGAGTTGCTGTATTCGTGCTTCTAGGTACTGTTTCTTTTTTCTTCTCAAAAGTCTTCTCGTTTGAGTCCTTACTCTGTTGTAGTCTTTCCTGTTCTCTTCTGTAGGTCGCGTTAGTAGCTCCAGCCTCTTGATTGCTTTCTGCTGTAAGCTTTGTTCGCACTCCTGGTCAAACCACTGGTTTTTCTTCTTGTTATTCTTTTGTTTCCCTATCGTTTCCTCTGCGGCGCTTTCTATGGCGTTTGTTATATTTTGCAATTTCTGGTCTATGGTCAATTCTGGTGTTGATGTCTCTTCTTCTTCCATTGTCTGCAATTTATTTTGAATCAGTGACTGATATTGGCGTTCATTATCAGGTAGATCGAGCATTGAAATGTCCCATCTGTTTCCTTGTTGGAGTTGCTTTGGATGTCTCGTGTTTAGCCTTGTTCTCATTTTTATTCTGACCAGGAAGTGGTCAGAGTCACTTTCTGCTCCCCTTAAACTGTGTGCGCCGATGATATTGCTAGAGTGTCTTCCGTCGATGAGCACGTGGTCTATCTGGTTTCGTGTGATTCCGTCATTTGACACCCAGGTTACTTTATGTATATTTTTCCTTTGGAACTGTGTAGTTTTCACTACCATATTGTTGGCTACAGCGAACTCTGCCAATCTTGATCCGTTATCATTGGTGTTATCGTGTAAGCTATGTGTACCGATCATCGCTCTAAGATGGTCCTCTTTACCTAGTTTGGCATTGAAGTCTCCCAGTATGATTTTGACGTCGTGTCTGGGTGCCATTCTGTGCTGTTGTTCTAGAATTTCATAAAATTCCTCCTTGTCGTCTTCATTTGCTTCTTCAGTTGGTGCGTGGGTTGAGAAGAGGGTTAGGTTAAACCATTTTCCTTTAAGCCTTAGAGAACACATGCGCTTGTTGATTCATGGCACATCCAAATTCGTGCCTTTCCTCTTCTCCTGACCAGAAAACCAGGGAATTTTCCATTTGCAGGCTTCCCGATCCTGTCCATCTCATTTCCTGGATCGCTGTTACGTCCATCTTATATTTTTGAAGCTGTTTTATGGCATGTGTTGCAATTCCGGGCCTGAACCAGCTTAGCACGTTCCATGTGCCTAAAAGAATGTCCTTATTTCGTAGGTGGGTCTAATCCGTGTTTCATGTCTATTCCGAGGCAATAGTATTCGATTCGTAGCGTCTTTCTTTTTCCTTGTATGGGTTGCTGCTCCATAGCAAAACCCCCTTTTCGGAGGACCATTTCTCCCTGCCGTGTCCCAGGCGGTAAATTTCAAATCTGACACCGGTGTCCGCATGGCGCTTAACCTGTGAAGTCCATTTAATAGTAGCAAAATTTATTTAGTCTATGAAAAATGTTTGTCCGACAAATATGTTGGACATTTTAATCAGTCCGACACGTAGAACATGTCAAGTAACAGGAATTTTGTTCGTGGCAAATAGCAGTATACTTTTGTGCATGAGAGTTTAACGAGAGGGTAACAAATGAATTGGAAGTTCTGTCCGACAAAACACATGGGAAGTTTTCGTAGTCTGACGTTCGAAACCTGTAACCTGTTAAAGTGTTCCCGTACATCAAAGTTTATCTGACTAGACGCCGTTAAGCTATTAACAAATTTTCAAATGACGGTTGGCGATAAAACATTTTATACTGCTTTTTATTCTGATATCAAAAATGTGAAAGACATTGAATCGTTTCTGTGGTTGCGTGTTGTTAAATCATTATTTTATAATTTTGTTATCTTATCAGTTATTGGAAATAACGTTAGTTTAACCGTTTTCTTTCCTTTCCAATTATTTTTATTACATCCGCACTATTTAGCGTAATAGACTGTTCTATCTTTTGGGGGATTAAAAGGTTACATTCTGTCAGTTACACTATATTGAAACAGAGTTTCGATTTCCCATTTCAATTATATAGTTGTCATGACACGTTCGAGTACAAAATTGTTTCGATTATCTATTCAATAATAAATTAGATCGAAAAAAGGAAATACAGGAAGTACACGAGAAACGAAAATAATAACTTGTTTTATCCGATGTAACAAATATCTGATTTTTATTTAGGCCATGATATAATTAGAAATATTGCGTGGGGACAAGGTAGGGGAGTAAATAATATGAATCTCGTTTCCTGAAGAGGTCAAATACGCATTATATCAGGAGCAAAGAAATACCAAGACCTGGATTTAACGATCGTTCCTTCGAAGTGTTCAAATAGTCCAGGGCGCATCTGTTTTGAGATGGATGTTGAGAGGTGACTCAAATTTTTTTGCAGAAATTGCTTGAAAATAACTTAAGTAATAATATTTGAGTTATCATCCCACTCAAAATGGTCCGGAACATTGTTTAGATAATCAAAATGTCAAAATATGAAAAAAAAATTCGATTTTTTGAAGTTATACTTCTTTAGGCGCGATTGAGATTGAGGGTGAATTTATATTTATCTGCGCGCATGCGCACACCGACAGTATGGTATTAGTCGTTATACGGGCTCTGATTGGGTGTTGAAATGATCTGTCAATAATGAATAACTGTTCAATATGAAGGTAAACAAATGTACAATATATTAGTTTTATTGTTGTGAGGACAGAAACAAAAAAGTTTACAATTGTAGTGACATTTAAATAGTTTTTAAAAGCAACAGGTACGTAATAATTGTAAATGTATCATAGGTACCTAAATACCTATTTGAACCTACCAAAATACATAGTATGTAATACTTTTATTTACATAATTTGATTACCATCAAAATTTCTCTCAATGTTCACCTAATATATTGTTTCCTTGCTCTATGTTTTGTTGTATTTTTTCAATTCTAAATCATTTCAATTCAAAATCAAAATAATTGAATTCAAAAATGTCAAAAGTTTAATCCTTTTAGTTAGTCGATCTTCGCACATAATGACACATTGCCTCCGTGGCGAAGCGTTTAAGGCGAATGAACCCAAATATACCAACCGCGCTGATAGCTGGTTCGAATCCCAATAAAAACTTTTATTTTTTTATTTTTTTATACATTTTATGATTGTAAGTATATTTATTATATAATTTTATTTTCAGAAAATACGTATTTAGTTAAAAAAATTTCCGACAATTAATGTTCAGAAATCATTTGTGGCATTTTTAATGTGTTTGTGTGTGTTTTATTCTTTTATTATTTTAATTTTTGGCACTGTTTTAATAAAAATGTTTGAGAAGTAGTAAGTATAAATTAGTTTAATATTTAAATAAAATATAAATAAAAAGTATATTAATTTCGTTTAAATCATATAATAGAAGTATAACTTCTTACGTGCGTACAAAGTACACACACATTCTTTTTTATTGGTTTTTTGTATTATAAATTTAAAACTATTCATTTCTGGGAAAAGTTGTACTGACATAAAAGTTGAGTAATTAAATTTCCTACAATACAGAATTGGTTAAAAATTTAAAAAATAGTCACCTTTGTTGACAAATAGCAATAATTGCGAAAAAACCATACAAAAACAAGTATTCGCATTTTGCGTTTTCAACTATTTACGCTACACTTAGGACCTTCATATTTTACCCAGAAAAACTTTTTGATATAGTAAAACAACACTGTAAATTTCATTAAGATCGGTTTCATAGATTTTGCAAAATAAATTTTGCAATCCAGCTTTCGCAAAAATTCATTTTTTTTAATGTTGTAAATAAAGCAAATAGCAAGTTGAATTTTTTTTGCTTATAGAAGTGTGCTGTACCTTTCATTTGCAATTTGCAAAATTAAAATCGATTAATTACCACGGCGTCAGGAAATTTTTTAAATAAACAATAATTTTTGGTGCTTCGCGCAGGACAGCGGTGTTCGATTCACACAAGTTGGTTTCCACCAAAATTTCTTTCAATCTTTATCTAATATATTATTTTCTTACTCTATATTTTGTTGTATTTTAATATTTGAATTCCACAAAAATCAAACTAATTTTATTATTGTTTGTGAAATATTGTTTAAACAATTGCATATGTTTAAAAATAATAAACGTTTATTCACTAATATATGAACCAAGTTTTTGGTAAAAAAAGTGTTATTTCAAAGGACAGTGTTATGTGTTTTTATTTTGCAACAAACAAATTTATTTATGTATTTATATCGAAATGTAATAAAAATTAAAATGTATCAATCATTATCAAAGGTCATTGGAATGCCCAATCAGAGCAAACTATCCGCTGACCAGCGCGTAGCACCAATAATTAATGTTTGTTTAAAAAAGTCCTAACGCCGGGGTAGTTAATTGATTTTAATTTTGCAAATTGCAATTCAAAGATACAGTACACTTCTATGCGCAAAAAAAAATTCAACTTGGTATCTGCTTTATTTTCAGTCCTGTAACATTTTGAAAAAATGAATTTTTTTTGCAAAAGCTGGATTCCAAAAGTTATTTTGCAAAATCTATTGAACCGATGTTAATGAAATTTGCAGTACTGTTTTACTGTATTATAAAGTTTTTCTGGGTGAAATATGAAGGTCCTAAGTGGTTGAAAAACGTAAATAAATGGTTGAAAAGCATAAAATGCGAATACTTGTTTTTGTATGGTTTTTTCGCAATTATTGCTATTTTGCAACAAGGATGACTATTTTTTAAATTTTTAACCAATCCTATATTGTAGCAAATTTAATTACGCAACTTTTATGTTAGTACAACTTTTCTCGGAAATGAATACTTTTAAAGTTATAATCAAAAAACGAAGAAAAAAATCGAATTTTTCCTTCATTTTTTGATATTTTGATTATTTAAACAATGGCCCGGACATTTTGAGAGGGAGCATAACTCAAATATTATTATTTGAGTTATTTTCAAGCAATTTCTACAAAAAAATTTGAGTCACCTCTCAACGTCCAAATGTACTAATATTTTTACAGATGCGACCTGGTCTAAAATTAGATTGCGTTACATGCACTCAAAGTAAAAATTTAGAAGGCATAGAAAATGCTCTGAAATTGTAAAACCAGGATAATTTGCCTAATTTACAAAAAGTGCACAAATTTAAAATTGTGAAAGCAATTGCGATAAAATCCTACTGAGCTTAACTTATAAAACTTTTAAACTCATTTTTGACTTCATTTTATTATTTTGAGAACTATGATTTGACTAATAATTGGGTCGTATTTTCGAATTCATTCAAGTATATTTCGCATACGAAATTAGAAGAAATTCGCTCAAAATTCAGATTCTTGTATTTTAAAATACAGTAGAACACCAGGAGTCTACTAAAATAAAGGAGACTTCAACTATGCATAAATTAGATGGAAATATTATTTAAATCATGAAAATATTAGAAAGTAATTGATAGATTGACACTTGAGGAAACCAAAAATCTTTTTTGTGAAGAAAAAACTAGGTACCCACTAAAATCCTATATGAAAGATACATTATATTAAAGTACATACCTAAAAAGGTTACATCCCAGTACTTTTTCGGAATGAATAACAATTCCATCATCAGTACTTTTTTACAGGTTAAAGGACATGCTTGCGCCACCAAGATATGTGGATGAAAATCTTTTAGATCTTATATATTTATAAAAAATTTACATTATTGTATTAAAATTGAAGCGATATTTAAAATATTTCTGAATTTAACATCAGGACAACAGAATTTAACAACAGGATTTTGCAACGTGAGTTGCTTTGTACACATCGCGGATATTATCTAGCAACTTAATTAACTTAGTTTATCCAATATCTAGCTAATGTGCGTGATGTGAGGATCCATCCTCTGGGAAAAGCAACCAACGCACAGTAGTCCAAAATCCCGAAAAGCTGGCCAAAAGTCCAAAAAAAAATCAACGTTTCGAGATTATTATTACATTTTCTAAAAGAGAATTAAATTCCCTATTCACTGTTAGTAACCCTAGAGTTATATATCCTATATCTGAATTTCCAATTCAGTTCAAAGTTGACCTTCGTACGGAACAGAAGCGCGGTTAATAATAACGAATATTTTATACGCATAGTCTTGTGCGAGTATCTCGAAAACGAAGTGAGCAAATTCAATTCTGAAAAATGGAGGATATTTGTGGAGCCATCTTTAATAAAAGCCTATAATATCAAAATATTTGTAAATTTGTTATATTTAGTAGATTTTAAGTTGAAGTTACGTAATAATAAAGTATATATTTTGAAAAAATTAAATTTTCAGATAACCAAATAGTTATGTATTCCATCAAATTCTAAGATGTTACTACAATAGTCTTTTAGCGAAAATTTTTTTACGAATTATATAATATATCTAAGAATATAATCTGTACAATTTATAAGACTATACAAGTCAAAGAAAATACCATTTTATAAATGCAATAAACACAATTGATTTGTTCTTATGCCAAATTGCAAATAAAATTTGACAACTGTCAGATTTAACTAAAATGTCATGTGAGAATAAATGATATAAAAATGTGTATTATCACGGACTTACCTTTTTTTCTATCATTTGTGACGCACTGAAAGATGCCTATAAAAAGGACCATATCTTTATTTTTTGTTTGAAGTTGAAGTATATCAGCCCAATAATCATTTTTGGTACTACATATTAACACTCCATATGCAGTGTTTGTCATAAAATATAATATTATGTGATCTTTATAATAATCCTTATAAGTTTAGACACTGCATATATATTTTAAGGTGTATAAAATTTAGTACACTGTATTCTACTATAATATTGTATTATATTTTATATCTACATAAATCTTAATTTTACTGGCTTTTAACCTATAAACTTTGTTCTAGGTATGGAAAAGTTCCCTATTTATATACAAATAGTACTCAGGTGAGCCATTTTATGTATATTACTCTGAATATTAATAAATAGAGGGTACAGAGAAAAAGGAGGTATGTGTCAATAATCAATCATTTTGCAGAGGGGCTGTTCAATCTCAAATATTCATCACTCATATCCAATATTAAACAGTATATATTTATCACCCCGTATATCACATGAACCAATTTGTTATTATATTGCAAATATGTGCGGGCTATTTAATTAGTTTAATTATTGCAAATTATAAACAATATTTCGGCAATGGACAATAATTGTGCTGACTAAATAAAAACCTTTGTTCTTTTGGTCGTGTGGGCTATTCAATTCATATTTCCAACAAGAGAGAACATACATTTAGAATCATTCACTAGAGTCAACTCAACCAGGCAAGATGTGCCTTTAAATTCGTTCCTTCGAGTCACCTCATACATTCAACATGTAGCATCAACATGTCTCATTTTAATTTTCATACGATCCACATATCGGTACAGCAACGTTCTTCCGGTGTTTAGGTATCCTAGTGTCATTCTCTATCAATAAACTATCAAAGTGCATTTTGGTGTTTCCGTAACAGACGATAGATTTCCAGCTGAGCCCGATGATTAGACAAAAATATTTAATATTCTGAATTTCTGCTTGCTCCAGTATTTGTAGAAAACACTTAAATTTAACTTTTCAGTAACAGTACAAATGATCTAATACATAAGTTAATTTAGTTTTTTAAGTGAAAACTTCTTTAGGGACGTTTTGCGATTTTTGTATAGGGGAAAAGCATTGAATTCGCGACCGTCATCGCGACCTTCATCATTAGGGACGTTGTCCGATTTTTGGATAGGGGAAAAGCATTGAATTGGCGACCGTCATTGCGACCGTCATCGCGACCATCATCGCGACCATCATCGCGACCGTCATCGCGACCGTCATCGCGACCGTCATCGCGACCGTCATCGCGACCGTCATCGCGACCGTCATTGCGACCGTCATCGCTTATGCTATATATTATGTGTATGTATATATAAATTGTGTAGAGGCATTTAAATTTAAAATAAATATAAAACCTATTTTAGGATGGAGAAAAAGGATTGATTTCGCGACCATCATCGCGACCGTCATCGCGTCGGCGAAATAAATTTTGTACATATATGGGTATATTAAGTGTATGTATATATTTTAAATAAATTGTATAGAAGTATTTAAATTTAAAATAAATGTAAAACCTATTTTAGGATGGGGAAAAATGATTTATTTCGCGACCGTCATCGCGACCGTCATCTCTTCGGCGAAATAAATTTTGTACGTATCTATATTATGAGATTGTATACATTGATTGTATAAAAGTATTTAAATTTAAAATAAATGTAAAATCTATTTTGGGATGCGGAAAAAAGATTGATTTCACGATCGTCATCGCTTCAACGAAATAAATTTTGTACGTGTATTATTATAATGTACGTATAATAATTCTAATATTATTGAGGTGAAAACTTCTTTACGTTGTGCACTTTTTAGATGGGGAAAAAGTGTTGAATTAGCGACCGCCATTGCTTCTGCGAAATAAATTTTTGAAGTGAAAACTTTTTAGCGACGTTGTGCACTCTTTAGATAGGCAAAACTATTGAATTAGCGACCGTCATCGCGATCGTCATTGCTTCGACGAAATAATGTTGTGAAGTGAAAACTTCTTTAGGGACGTTTTGGTCTTTTTAGATGGAGAAAAAAATATTGAATTAGCGACCGTCATCGGGACCGTCATTGCTTCGACGAAATACATTTTTGAAGTGAACACTTCTTTAACGACGTTGTGCACTTTTTAGATGGGGAAAATGTATTGAATTAGCGACCGTCATTACTTCAGCGAAATAAATTTTTGAAGTGAAAAGTTCTTTAGGGACGTTGTGGACTTTTTGGATGGGAGAAAGTATTAAATTAACGACCGTCATCGCGACCATCATCGCTTCGACGAAATAATTATTTGAAGTGAAAACTTCTTGAGGGACGTTTTGCACTTTTTCGATGGGAAAAAATATTAAATTAGCGACCGTCATTGCTTCGACGAAATAAATTTGTGAAGTGAAATTTTTTTATGGACGTTGTGCCCTTTTTAGATGGAGAAAAATATTGAATTATCGACCGCCATCGCGACCATCATTGCTTCGACGAAATAAATTTTTGAAGCGAAACCTTTTTTTGGGACGTTACACACTTTTTAGATGGGGAATAAGTGTTGTATTAGCTACCATCATCGCTTCGGCGAAATAAATTTTTCAAATGAAAACTTCTTAGGGACGTTGTGCACTTTTTAGATGGGGAAAAAGTATTAAATTAGCGACCGTCATTGTTTGACTAAATAAATTTTTAAAGTGAAAACTTCTGTAGGGACGTTGTTCACATTTTAGATAGGAAAAAAGTATTGAATTTGCGACCGTCATCATTTTTCCGAAGTAAATTTCGTACGTACATAATATATATTATCTGTATGTATACAAAAAGAGCATAGAACGTAAGCAACGCTTATATAATATAGGTATAGCACTTCTTTTTGGATTTGGAAAAGCACTGAGCTTGTAAGTTATATACTATAAGAAGTTTTCACTTCTGTCGGCACTCCCATGAATGCTTTAAATTTTTTTTTGATACCTCATGAATTAGTCCGTATTTCTTATACGCTCACTACACTACTCGCGAAGTCGATAGAACTTCAGTAAGTACGAGAGTGTAGACAGGCACCTTATGCGACTTCACTGTGCCTCGGCATACTTCTATTCGGTGGCGGTTTTTGCGATCAAGTCAAAGGAACCGAAGTCTTTATCGCCCGACATGCATGTATTCCTCTCGAAATAGAACGAGTGTGTAGCGACGGGTATACTTCGGACTTCGGTCAACTTTGCCGAAGTAACTTCGCCGAGAGTGTGGTGCTTGCTTTACGTACAAACCAGTAAACCTCCATCGCTTAATATAAGTAGACTGTCCGATATAAACACGAAGTTGAACCAAGGTTAATTAATGTCATGTGAGATTAACAAAAAAAAAAAGGAAATTTTGAATTGAACTGGGTTTGCTTTTCTGATTTTTTTTATTTTCCGCCACTTTTCCAAAATATAATTTTTTGTTTTCACGACATGCCGTTACACCTCTTTTTGCAGGTTGGTAATTGTGAAAGTTTTTGCTTATTTATAAAGCCAATGAAATTTATATATGTCAGGTCATGTGAATAAAAATAACCAATTACGTCAACATTATACTTATAACAGATTCCATGGGCTGTTTTCACTTCGCTGCTACAGATTGGTAAGCATGAATGTCAATTTTGACGTTTCACGTAAATTAATATAAATTCATCATGTCAAAAGCAAAAAATTTTCTTTCGAATAACTCTTGAACATTAATAAATCCTCAAAATTGAATAACAGATTTCTTAAACTTGTTGCTTATTGTAAACAAACCTGTTTCCAAGCAACAAGCTTTTGAAATTTGTTATTAAATTTTTTCGCACAATTATCAATATCCTCGGGTTATTACTACTGAAAACTAACAAACTTTACAAATTAATCCCCTAATTTTTAACCTCACATTAATCTTAACTTCCTTATTTCTTATAATAAATTTCACTCTGTATAATCGTAGCACATATCGATAATATAGTTTAATTTTTCCAAATTAGACTACGTTTATCACAAAGCTACGTCTGGTGGAATCTTCAGTATGTAGCTGAACTGTGAACTCTAAAAACATGAACCATAATAAATTGGAAGTCATTGAACTGTGGATCTACCGGAGGATCCTCAAAATTTCATGGACATCGCGTACCTCAAATAAAAAAGTGCTCCATAGAATAGGCAAGGAACGCGAATTTTTCAAAAGAGTTGAAAGTTAGAAAAATATCATACCCAGGCCACATACTGATGTGGCAAAGTTAGAAAAATATCATACCCAGGCCACATACTGATTAATAACAAGTACCTAAAAATATGCTCAACTAATAGTGAAAAGACAGACCGAGGCAGAGAGAGGACTATGAAGGAACTATCTTTGCTAAGAAACACCCGACAATAGACAGGGCTAAATTTTGAACTGCTAGTAAGGACTGCTGAAGACAGAAAAGTTTGTAATTGGTGTAGCCACCCTCCAAACCTTCATTGTGCAGAGGACACTTTAAAAAGTAGATTGTGAGCTGACATACCTTATTTTTCCTCTATTCTTCAAATATTAAAATAAAATTATAAACCAACAGATATCGTATTGATCCTTATTATAGTCCAATATGTGCTGTTGGTGCACCAACTGAACGGGATCGCTGAATATGTGGAGACTAAAATTATTCCAGAACAAGCAGGATTCAGACCCGGAAAGTGCTGCTGCAGTCAAATTCTTAATCTAGCCCAACATATTGAAGATGGTTTTGAACGGAAAGAAATAACAGGAGTAGCGTTCATAGGCCTAGCTGCCACCTATGACACAGTTAACTACAATGTGTGTTAACGGTGGAGGGACCAAAAAAATGGGCTACCATAGGGAAGTGTCCTCTCTCCGATTCTATACAACATATGCACCAACGACCAACCCATACACCAACAAACAAGGCAATTTATTTACGCTGATGATAGAGCTGTGACAGTTCAGGGAAGAACCTTCAATGAAATCGAAGTGAAACTGACAGATGCCCTGGGAGACTTAGCTCTATACGCTGTGAGCTCGTACGTAAAGGGGATATTTATAAATTCGCGAGCGCCAGTAGTGGCAAAATCTGTAACCGTTTACTGGAAATTTGACATAAATGTCAAAGTGATTAATTTAAAATTAAAATTAAAAACATTAATTATAAAAAATATTAGTGGGTCAAAGCTGTGGTATATATTTTTACCTTAAATATACTTACGTTTTAAATACTGAATTTACGTTTTTTTAATGTTCCGTAATATGTAATTATAAATTAATCTAGCGCCATCTACACGATAATTGTGAAAGTATCCGAAGTAAGAAATTTATATTTCATCAATAGAACGTCAAAATGATTAACAAAATCTTAAAAAAATCTGTTATAATTTAATTACTTTTTAGCGTTGCAAATATTAAGCGATAACAATTAAATAATAAATTTAAAAATTACCAGTGAAAGTTGAATTAGTAATCCGCCAGGAGCGACACCAGCGAAGCTCAGAGCGTATACTACGATAAAAACCGTCTGAAACACAATCCCACAAAAACCCAGGTATGTGTTTTCCACCTTAGAAACAAGCATGCCCGAAGGCCGCTGGTGGTGGAATGGCGTGGTCAGATGCTGGAACATAACGAGACGACAAAATACCTTGGCTTCCTTCTGGATAGAACTCTGTCTTACCGATACCACTGTCAAGAAGAAAATAAGTGCCAAAAATAACATAATATATCATCCGCAAGCTAACTAATACAAAATGGGAAGCACAACCACACACACTCCTCACTTCTGCCGTAGCATTATGTTTTTCGGCCGCGGAGCTTGGAGCACCACTATGGGCAAACTCTGCTCACGCAAAGAACGTAGACGTCGCTCTAAATGAAACGGTTCGTATAATATCGGGTTGCCTGAAACCGACACCGATCGAAGAGGTATACCCCATAGCTGGGATGGCTCCACCACCTATCAGGAGGAAGGTCACATAAGAGGTAGAACGAAAAAAACAGGAGACGGACCGAAGACACCCCTTATATGACCACCAAACTCAGCCAAGCAGACTAAGATCTCGAAAAAGCTTCCTGAAAACATCAAGATCCATCCCCGAAACGCCAGAGACGCGCCGAATACACCTATGGCAAGTGTCAGCTATCGCGACACATTTTCCTCCCTCAATGGAAATGGCTTCTGGACACAATTTACCGTATCCGACTTGGAAAGCGTTAAACAGACTAAGAACCGGCGTTTCACGTTGTGTTGTAACCTGAAAAAATGGGGATACTAGGAGGACGATACCTGCGACTGTGGCGCGGTTCAGACCAGCCGGCATCTATATACTATCATGCACCACAGAGATGGGAGCGAGCTTCACAGAAGAAGACTTTATTAAAGCAAATGACAGGGCCATCTATGTGGCCAACCATTGGAAATACAGAATTTAAAGTTGTTGGTGTTCCGGACATGGAAAGTAATTAAGTATAGTCCAATCAACAGCCATTTTCTCGTGAAATTTTGAGAATCAAGGTCGATTTGCTTGAAAATTTGGACTTAGGTAGTATTTAGAAATTAGTGAAATTTTTTGGGAAAACTTAAGAGACATCTTTTAAAACTCATTAAAAAACCTTTCAAATAAGCTCTGAGACAAGTCTCGAGTCTCTTTGTTTTTATATTAGCTACAATTATGTACCTAATGATTTTTTATAAAAAATTAAATTTAAGTTATTTATGAAAAAGGGTTAAAAGGCGTGAGCTTTTTCAATGAAAAATGAATAGTTTCAATCGCTAATAACCTGGAAAGTATCAACTTTGCAAAAAAAATTATAGAACAAAATTTACTCAGAATTGGTCAATCTATGGACTTCCATAATTATTTTGATTTAAAAAATTTTCACCTCTAGATGGGATTATTATCACCCCCAGGACAAAAGCTCGGTTCGGCATACGATAGATTTGAAGAATAAATGCAAATTTTCACTAGTAATAACACTAGAGGTCAAATTATTTCCGGAAATTTTTTTGAGATCATGAATATTTTGAAAATTTCCCGAGTCGCAGACGATGGAAATTTTCTAAAAATATTCATGATCAAAAAAAAATTTCCGGATATTAATTTGACTTCGCGTGGTATTCGGTAAGAAAATTCCACACCAAATATGCATTTGAAAATCCAAAGCTGCATGAACAGATTAATAGCGCGCCATAGCTTTGTCAGCAATTATTTAGGTTTTCAAATTCGTAATTTCTACTCATTGTAGTTGCATGGGAATACCATTTCAAGATAGAAAATAGTATATTCTTCAATTTTACATAAGTTTTGAGTAACTACAAGTGATAGAAAATTATTTTTTGGCGTTTTATTTTAAATTATGTAAACAAATAAAAACCAGTCTGTCAAAAATGTTCTGTTATTGTAAACGTCAAAAAATTTCCACTATAATTCGCTGTTGGGTACCCGACGAGCAAAAAATTTCCGATAAAATACCTCCGTTGCCACGGTGATCTGTCAAAATAACGTATTTTGATTGGTTCAAAATTACAGGTGTGGAATTTTCACTAGTAATACCACTAGAGGTCAAATTATTTCCGGAAATTTTTTTGAGATCATGAATATTTTGAAAATTTCCCGAGTCGCAGACGAGGGAAATTTTCTAAAAATATTCATGATCAAAAAAAAATTTCCGGATATTAATTTGACTTCGCGTGGTATTCGGTAAGAAAATTCCACACCAAATTTGCATTTGAAAATCCAAAACTGCATGAACAGATTAATAGCGCGCCATAGCTTTGTCAGCAATTATTTAGGCTTTCAAATTCGTAATTTCTACTCATTGTAGTTGCATGGGAATACCATTTCAAGATAGAAAATAGTTTATTCTTCAATTTTACATAAGTTTTGAGTAACTACAAGTGATAGAAAATGAATCAAAACTAAATTATGTAAACAAATAAAAACCAGTCTGTCAAAAATGTTCTGTTATTGTAAACGTCAAAAAATTTCCACCTGTTGGGTACCCCACGAGCAAAAAATTTCCGATAAAATACCTCCGTTGCCATGGTGATCTGTCAAAATAGCGTATTTTGATTGGTTCAAAATTACAGGTGTGGAATTTTCATTAAAATCGGTGTTGATTCTCAAAATTGCACGGTTTTACAGTTTTTTTACTGCTGATGGCTCTATTATTGTATAACAAATTATTATTATTACATCCTATATTACATCCCAAAGCTAAATGTGACGGGCTGAAATAATGATATCCAATTTACTAAAAGGACCTGATATTAAGTCGTGAAAAAACGTATCAATTTTAATGTATTTAGCAACTCTACTAAAGGCATTTACTCAAAGTACCGGAAATTATAGACATCATCAATCACATCAATAGTCTTATTACTTCGGAATCACTGGAGCTGCGCATTACCCCATTTCAATATGAAATTCTCTAATATTATAATGTTATTATGGTGGAAGCAAAATCGTATTCAGAAATCCCTTAATGTATTAAGCGTCAGCGACAAGCTCTCTTGTGTTGTATCAGCATAGTTTTACCGAATTTCTGTAATATAGGTGTTGCAAGTTCACATTTACTCCTAGACTACGGTATGTAATTAGTGCAATGCATTGACTGATTGATGGATCTATTAGGATTTGATGTTACTGCTAGGACTTATACAGAGTGGAACAGTCAATTGGACTAAGTTCGATAATAAATAAATGGAGGCATGTTTAAAAAAATGATCAGATACGTCAATTGGTATTTTTATTTCCGCATTTTCAAAGAAAATTTTGTTTTAGTTTATAAATTCGCAGTCTGGAAAAAAGCCTTATCAAATCTCGCGACCCTAGGAGGACGGATGTAGAACTGTACAACCACCTCTTAGAAGATGCTCTGCGGAATGAAGAGGCTTTAACTCCGGAAACTAATGCAGAAATGGAAAATTACACGGTATCTATCCAATACAAAATAAGCTACCCTTATAAAAAATGCTGTCCAATATGGATGGTCCAGCAAAGTCGCAAAATCAACTCTAGGTGGTGCACCGAACTGAAACACTTAAGAAAAAAAGCAAGAACTGCTTTTAATAAAGCAAAATGCACCAGACTCGAAGAGGATTGGCATATTTTATCAATGAAACTTCAAACAGTTTAAGAAAATCTGCAGACAAAAACAAAGAGCTGCTTGTAGAGCCTACTGTGAGGAAATAAGATGTTCCGCAAGCAAAGATCCACATTGGCATATTGGCATATTAACAGAGGAAGATGGAAGCAAAACTTCCAACCTTTGCGAAAGTGCTGAAATCCTGATGAAAACACGCTTTCCCGGTTCTAGTGCCTCAAAAGCACCGAACTGGGCGGAAGAAATAATCATACACACACCGAATGACTGGCATCTTGCCAGAACGTTAATTAGTGAGGAAAAGTAAGATGGGCCATGTCGTGCTTCACCCCTTTCAAGTCACCAGGACCTGACGGCATATATCCAGCCCTACTACGGTGGGGACTGGATATCCGTTTGCCTCACATTTTGTGGAAATTTTCAGAGCCTCCTTGGCTCTGAGATATATTCTTAAAAAGTGGAGAGAGGTACGTGTGGTTTTCATACCAAAACTAGATAGGATGGATTACACCCTATTAAAGGCTTTCTAACCAATTAATCTAACATTTCTCTTGAAAACGATGGAAAGGCTACGCATAAGGGATGAAGTTCTGGTTCATAACACACTTCACCCAAATCAGAATGCATATACCGATCTACCGATTCTGCACTGCATCAAGTAGTGGGAAGAATTGAAAGGTCGCTGGATAATAGAGAATCCACTCTTGGTATATTCATAGCCATTGAGGGAACGTTTGATAAAATAATATTCCTAACCATCTCCCAACAGATCAATGTCAGGAATGTCCCCCTGGCTTTGAGTGAATGGATATTTAGTAGTTATAACCACTCTTATGGAATATAGTTTTGGATATCCATCCATCCATCCAATGGCACTACAGCCCAAATCGAGCCTTGGCCTCCTTCAATAAGCTTCTCCAATCATTTCGATTTACCGCTGTTCTTTTCCATGAACGCGTTCCCAGAAAGTTCCTGGTATCCTCATCAACTTCGTCTTCCCATCTCTTTTTAGGTCTTCCAACAGGTCTTCTTCCCTGCATTCTTGCACTCAGCAATTTTCTGGGGATTCTACTCTCATGCATGCGGACCACGTGCCCTGCCCACCGTAATCTCTGCAGTTTAGTGTGTTGTGCTAGAGTTGGTTCGCTATATTGCTCGTATATTTCTCTATTATATCTAATTCGCCAGTTGTTATTTTCACTTATTGGGCCCAGTATCCTACGTAATACTTTTCTTTCAAACACATCTAATGCATTGGCAGATTTCTGTGTCACCACCCATGTTTCGCAGCCATAACTTACTATGGGCCTGATTATTGTTTTATATACCCGGAGTTCTGTTTTCCGGTGTACGTCTCGCGATTTGAATATGTGGCCCATCGCGAAATAGGCTTTATTTGCCTGCACAAGCCTTCTATTTATTTCCGGTTCTTCTTCATTGCTTGCAACCAGATCCATTCCTAGGTACGTGAATCTATTCACATGTTCTATATCGTCAATAAAGTGTTGTTGCGCCGGTCTATTTGATCTGGTTTGTATGAGTAGTTTTGTTTTATTTGTGTTTATTGCTAGTCCTACTGCTTCTGCACTCTGTTTCAACTCAACGTAGGTTTCTTCCGCTGCATTCATTGTTCTGCTCATTATGTTTATATCATCCGCGTATGCTGCTAATTGGATAGATTTGTTTGTAAGTATGTTATTTCCGCTTACCGTCAACCGTCTAGTTACATATTCAAGAACAAGATTAAAAAGCGTTGGAGGCAGTCCGTCGCCTTGTTTCAGTCCTTGCCTTATCGTAAACGCATCAGTGATCTGTCCTTGAATACATACTTTTGCTTCTGTTTCTGTCATTGTCATTTGCACTAGTCGTATTAATTTTGATAGTATGCCAAATTCTTCCAATATATTATGTCCATGTCATATTCCCATGCTTTGGCTAGTATTTGTTTAACTGTAAATAGTTGGTCAATGGTAGATCTATTTTGTCTAAAACCCTGCTTGATATTCCCCGATGATTTTTTCCGTGAGAGGTTGAAGTCTTCGATTAAGGATGTTTGTGAATATTTTGTATCCCGAATAAAGTAAAGAGATGCCTCTATAATTCTGACACAACAGTTTGTCTCCTTTTTTATGAATAGGGCAGATTATACTTTTCTTCCATTGTTGGGGGATTTCTTCTTCTATCCATATCTCTCGTATTAGCTGATACATCTGTTGTGTCAAATTCCTTCCTCCTTGCTTGAGTAGTTCTGCCGGTATTTTATCTATTCTCGGTGCTTTATGGCTTTTTTGTATGTGGATTGCCGTTTGGACCTCCTCTAGCGTTGGGGGTCTAGTTAATTCATTTTCTTCTCCATCTTCCCCCAGCTCTTGTTGTTGTACCTCCTGCCGTGCCTGCTGCTGCCTCTGTTATTGTAAAGGTGGTTGTGCCCCTTTGTTTAATACTTCCTTAAAATATGTCATCCAGGTTATCTTAATTTCGTCCATATCGCTAATGATTTCACCCTTCTTATTTTTGCAGAGGCTATTCTTCCGTTTGTATCCCTGTCTTAAATGTTTAATAAGTTGGTATGCACTACGTGTTTCGTTTTCCTTAAACTCCCTCTCTATGTTTAGTATCCGTTGGTTTTCGTACTTTTTCTTTTTCTGCCTGCACAATTTATCTGCTCTTCGTCTTTTGTTCTCAAATTCTGTTTTTTTCTCTCTAGTACGTCTGAGTATGTAATTCTTATGTGATTCATTTCTTTCCTGTATAGCTTGTTTGCATTCTTCATCGAACCATGTTTCTTCTCTCCGTTGTGTCTTTGTTCCTATGACTTCTTTCGCTGTGTTTAGTATGATACTGCTTATGGTGTTCCATTGATTTTCTATTGTGGAGTCTGCTCTGTTTTCTTCTAGTAATTTTTCATCGACTGTTCTCTCAAATCTTTCTTGTACCTCAGGGACTTTTAGGTTATTTAAGTTTAGTTTTTCTTGTTTTGGATATTGTTCCTTTACCTGTCGACTGATTTTGCATCTAAACCGTGTCTGCACTAGTAGATGGTCTGAGTCACAGCTTGCGCCACGTCTGCTTTTTATATCTAATATACTCGTCGCCATTCTTTTTTCAGTCAATATATGGTCTATTTGATTTATTTTGTTTCCGTCAGGTGATATCCAACTGCCCTTATATATGTCCCGATGTGGGAAGCATGTCGAACTGATAATCATATTCTTTCCAGCTGCGAAATCTATTAGAAACTGACCATTCTCATTTGTGTCTCTTTGCAAACTATGTTTCCCTATTACCCCTATGTACTCTTCTTCTTTTCCGATCTTGGCGTTTGTGTCGCCTATTACCATTTTAATGTCGTTACTTGGTATTGAGTCATAGATTCGTTCTAGATCTTGATAAAAGGCTACCTTAGTGTCTTCTTCCTGTTCATTTGTGGGACAGTGTACATTTATAAGGGTTATGTTAAAGAAATGCGTTTTTATCCTAAGCTTGCAGATTCTTTCATTGATGGCTTGAAAATCTGTTATCAGGTGCTTCATTTTATTATCTACGATAAAGGCTACTCCAAATTCTTTATTTACTTCATCTTTACCGCTATACAGTATAGTGTGTGTTTTAGTGTCTCGGATACCTTTTCCCAACCATTTAGTTTCTTATACTGCAGTGATTCCTATTTTATATCTTTTCAGTTCGTGTAGAAGAACCCTCTGTGCTCCTGGTCTATTTAGCGTTCTGACATTCCATGTTCCCAGCATAAATTCCATATTCCGTATTCCATATTCCATATTCCCAAACCCCTTTTCGGAGGACCATTTCTCCCTTCCTCGTCAGCCCTGACCCTACTTTCCACTGGGGTTGGTTACCCAATCTCCGGTAAGGTTGCTCAGGTTCTCCAGGGTTCACCCGTGCAGCCCAAGCCGCACTTCGTGGAGGTGAGGATAGGAATTGAGTAGGAGAGGCTAGAGATGCTAACTGGAACAGCATCTTGTATTGCGCTTCACTACCCCATTTGAACCCCAGTTTTGGATATCCTAGTTGACCAAATCGGCAGGAACGGTTTTTACACAATAGCCTATGCAGATGACATAATTGTCTTGCAAAGCGGTAAGTTTGAGAACACACTATGTGAGAGATTATAAGTTGCTCTCAGATTAATAGAAACATGGTGTGAGGAACACTCAGTGTCTATAAATCGAAAAAAACAGAGATGGTCTTCTTCGGAAGGATCACGGGCTTAATACCCCCTAGGATTCTAAACTGCAGTCTGAACTTCTCTGAAGAGGTGAAATATCTTGGTATTATACTTGACAGGAAGTTAACGTGTAACTCAAACTTAGATAGTAGAGCTAAAATTGCTTAATAATATATTGCCTACGAATGGTCGGGAGCACTTAGGGCCTTTTGCAAAGGGTGATCGCCTGAATCTACACTACTGTCATTAGGCCAATGCTAACTTACGGAGCTATTACTTGTGTACCAATAGTGCTACAGGCAACAGCTATCAACAAAATAAATCATAAAAAAAAGACTAAGTTTTCACTCTAATGGCATATAAAACAACATAATGCTATTCTACATCCCACCAGAATGAAAACAATGGGAACCTTCTCTGGTTACACCTTCGAGGCTTCTACAATTTGCAAGCCATACGGATGCTGAGACTAAGGAAGATGAGGGAATACTACAATTTGCAATTCACGTCACATCTGCTCAGCGCGGTAAAGTTCCAACGAGAATGGTTCCCTTCATACTCCACACAGAGTAAATGTAAATGAAAAATGAATAACCATTTTCAATTTCGTTGCAAAACGAAAATACAGCCGAACCATATTCTAGTCCAATCAGAGAGTGCTGCAAGCACCTCTACCGGTTTCGAAACTTATTAGTCTCTCATCAGGAGGCACATATGCTGCTCTCCCCGATCCAACCAAAATAAGCCCAGCGTGCAGTCCCGGATTGCAACGAACGAAATGGCATGGATGCCCTAGCGGCAACTGCTAGCAAAAACACTAAGTTTTCACTCTAATGGCATATAAAACAACATAATGCTATTCTACATCCCACCAGAATGAAAACAATGGGAACCTTCTCTGGTTACACCTCCGAGGCTTCTACAATTTGCAAGCCATACGGATGCTGAGACTAAGGAAGATGAGGGAATTCTACAATTTGCAATTCACGTCACATCTGCTCAGCGCGGTAAAGTTCTCAGCATCCGTATGGCTTGCAAATTGTAGAAGCCTCGGAGGTGTAACCAGAGAAGGTTCCCATTGTTTTCATTCTGGTGGGATGTAGAATAGCATTATGTTGTTTTATATGCCATTAGAGTGAATACTTAGTCTTTTTGCTAGCAGTTGCCGCTAGGGCATCCATGCCATTTCGTTCGTTGCAATCCGGGACTGCACGCTGGGGCTTGTTTTGGTTGGATCGGGGAGAGCAGCATATGTGCCTCCTGATGAGAGACTAATAAGTTTCGAAACCGGTAGAGGTGCTTGCAGCACTCTCTGATTGGACTAGAATATGGTTCGGCTGTATTTTCGTTTTGCAACGAAATTGAAAATGGTTATTCATTTTTAAAATAAACCATATTCAGCGGATGGCTTGCCCAATTATAACAGGTGCCATGAAAACAACACCAACTCCTGCAAGGAAGTTGCTCATTGACATTACCCCTTTAAACATATATGTCAAATAGGTAGCACTGATGACGATGATGAGATTGTGCTCAGCGGGTGCAAACCTTGATGTAGGAATGGGACAATTGACATGTCGTTTCTGGCGGGATGAGCTGGACGCACTGCCTCAGCTACAAGCAGTCCATGGATGCGACTCAATTAAACCTACGTTTGTCTTCGACAAACCCTACAAAATCTAAACAAGACAACATAGGGAGTTAAACGTAGCAAATGCATATTGCATCTACACCGATGGCTCCAAAATGAAAGAAGGCTCAGGATACGAGATATACTCCAGATCCTTAAACCTTAGTGTAAAATGGGGTATGGTCAAAAATGCCAGCGTAAATCCATAGCCTCAAAAGAGATAACCCGGAAAGATATAGGCGGTAAAACCATAATAATCTGCATAGATAGCAGACAAGCGCTACTGACTACCCTTACAGATTAAGTGTCCGCCACCGGTTTTCAATTGCGGCAAAGCATGAGCCACTAAAATCAGACAGACACTCAAATTGTCTAGTCTGTAATCGTTCATTTAAAACAATGCTTTGCTGCCTGGTGGCGGACACCAGTGTCTTAGTCTGAAAGGGTACTAACCCTGAACACACCACGTGTCATATCAGAGCTAGTAATGGAGTGTCATAAGTCACTAACCCAAGCTTCGGATGGCAACAATATTATCCTTAGGTGAGTTAAAGGGGGGTCAGGACAAATAATCCCCGGACAAATAATCCCGGACAAAAAATCCCCACAAATTATCCCCGGACAAAAAATCCCCAGACAAAAAATCCCCACAAAAAATCCACACAAATAATCCCCACAAATAATCCCCGGACAAATAATCGCCGGACAAAAAATCCCCACAAAAAATCCCGGACAAAAAATCCCCACAAATTTTTTTGGACAAAATATCCCCACAAAAAATCCCGGACAGAAAATCCCCAGGAAATGTTTGCTGCCGAATAGTTCTCTAAAAGGTTTCCCGGGAATGGTGGAAGATATGGGAAATAAGCTAAGGCTGTGGGAATCATGTTGTAATTGGCTTAAATCTTTTGATCACTCTGCTTTGAATAACTCTGTTCAAAACATTTTCTATTTATGATAATAACTGATAGCTATACTGAAAACCATACTCTTGATTATACTAATGCAAAAAATCCGTTCCGCGCATCGCCATGAAAGTTATACAAAGCTTTTCGATTATTTTGACTTTTTTGGTGGTTTTGGGAACAAATTTATGGATATTACTAATCGATATATTCGATATCAGGTTTTAGAAAACGTAATTGAGGATCTGTGTGCATCCATAAAAAAACCTTAAAAATTTACCCATAAATCAAACCAGACATAGTTTCTCGAGGAGAGGCCAAATGTGAAAAGGTCTGTAGGGCGGCCTAGAAAAAGGTGGAAAGATGCAGTCTGTCGGCCTAGAAAAAGGTGGAAAGTTATAACGCCATTGATAATGATGATGACTAAATATTTTTGATGTTAAACTTACAAAAAGGAACAGAATTTTTTGCACTACAATCAAGATTATCGTTTTCAGGACCAGCAGTTATCATCACGAATAGACAATAAGTACAACATGATTCCCAAAGCCTTAGCTTATTCCCCATATCTTCCGCGTTTTTGGAAAAAACTCACAATTGGAATTCGACATTTGGTAATCGAAATTACAATGTATGCTTAATTTTAATTGCTAATCATTATTTTCGTGCTGAAAATTGGTTTCAAGGTGATTGCTATAACTCTCATGCATTGAGGATGAAAAATATTTGTGTCGATTGCATTCACGGGAAAACTTTCCCGTGAATGCAATTCCAAAGTACAAAATATAAGAGCAAAAAAATAAGGTAGCAAAATATTTTCTTGGGGATTTTTTGTCCGGGATTATTTGTGGGGATATTTTGTTTCCAAAAAATTTGTGGGGATTTTTTGTCCGGGATTTTTTGTGGGGATTTTTTGTCCGGGGATTATTTGTCCGGGGATTATTTGTGGGGATTATTTGTGGGGATTTTTTGTGGGGATTTTTTGTCCGGGGATAATTTGTGTGGATTTTTTTCCGGGATTATTTGTCCGGGGATTATTTGTCCTAGCTTCGTTAAAGGACATAACGGAAATAAAGGCAACCGAATTGCTGACCAGCTAACTAGGAAGGCAGCAGGCCTAAGACTCTCTGTACCTGGTGATCTTTTTGGCTGGTCAATCGCGGAAATTGCCAAATGCCACTCCCACACGCAAACCGTGAAAAGATGGGAAAAAGGGCCAGGATGTAGACTTGTGACTTGCCAAGGTATCACTAAGAAACCTTGGGAAGTCAACATCAGGAGAGTGAATATTACGTACTTCGGTCAAATTAAATGTTTTACAAGTAGGCATATGCCCTTCACACTCCACAAATGATTACTTCCAGGAGATTAAAATTAGGATAGAAAAGGCTAGAGCGAATTTTAACAAAATGAGAAAAGTGCTCTGTACAAGAGATCTAAGGTTAGAGCTAAGAATAAGATTGGCTAGGTGCTACGTTTTCTCGACTCTGTTTTACGGAATGGAAGCTTGGACCTTAAATGCGGCATCAATGAAAAAACTGGAATCATTCTAGATGTGGGTATGTAGAAGAATTCTAAAAATATCATGGATAGAACACGTCACAAACAAAGAGGTTCTGAGAAAGATGAATAAAGAAATGGAAGCTTTAAATACAATTAAAACCAGAAAATTGGAATATCTCGGACATATTACACGTGGAGAGAGATACAACTTGCTCTAACTCATTATGCAGGGAAAGATTCAAGGAAAAAGAAGCATAGGGAGACGCAGAATATCGTGGCTGCGCAACCTGAGAGAATGGTACGGATGTACATCAAACGAACTTTTCAGAGCAGCCATCTCCAAGGTCCGAATAGCTATGATGATTGCCGACCTCCGTCGCGGAGATGGCACTTGAAGAAGAAGATATGCCCTTCACCAGCAATAAACCAGGAGCAGGGTGAGAACAATTATATTATGAATTTTTGATAAATTCACTTAATGATTACAACAGGAGATATAACTATTATTATGAGTGAAGGAGGACATCTTGAACATCTATTTGATCGGGAACGTGGCCCTGAAAAATATTTGCAAAACTGTATAATATATAGTAAATATAGAAATAATAATAAACAATTCAATTTTCAAAATAAATTATCAATCAAGTAGCACAGAAAACGACAATAAATGTCGTTCCCATACAACCAGATTGACAACAGGTGGAACCTTCCCTGGTTACAACCTCCCGTGATTTTCAAAAATTATAAATCATACAGGGTGCCGAGACGAAATTAAGATGAGGGAGTTTTAAATAATTCACGTCCCATCTGCTCAGCGTGGTAAAAGTTCCAACGAGAAATGTTCCTCAGTACTCAACAAAAGAGCAAATGAATTAAAAATGTATAAACATTTTAAATTTCTTTGCAATCCGAAAATGCAGCAGCATTATAATCTAGTTAATTCGGAGAGTGCAGGAAGAGTCTATACCGGTTTCGGGAATTTTTCCCCTCATCAGTAGTCCCATATCCTTTTCGCTCCGGTTTAACCAGGTACTTCGCTTTGGGCCGTTCCGAATTGCAAAGAAAGAAATGCCGCGGAGAAAAAATCCCTGAAACCGGTATAGACTCTTCCTGCACTCTCTGATTTAACTAGAGTATAATGCTGCTGCATTTTCGGCTTGCAAAGAAATTGAAAATCGATGGTGAAAGTTCCCAAGCTCCTATGTCAATTTTTGGCTATTTTGTTTTGTTGCCCTAAATTAAAGAGAAATATGTATTTTTACTATTTGCAGCTCCTTTGTCGTTATTTCATTAATTGGCTTATATGTCCATATATGAAATAGCAACATAGAAGCTTGTAAACAGTAAAAATACATATTTCTCTTTAATTTAAGGGTAAAAAAGACAAAATATCCAAAAATTGACATAGGAGGTTGGGAACTTTCACCATCGAAATATTTATACATTTTTAATTCATTTACTCTTTTGTTGAGTACTAAGGAACCTTTCTCGTTGGAACTTTTAGCACGCTGAGCAGATGGGACTTGAATTATTTAAAATTCCCTCATCTTAATTTCGTCTCGGCACCCTGTATGGTTTATAATTTTTGAAAATCACGGGAGGTTGTAATCAGAGAAATGTTCACCTGTTGTCAATCTGGTGGTATGTGAGCGAGATATATTGTTGTTTTCTGTGCTACTTGATTGATAACTTATTTTATTTCTCGGTAGATGTCTCTAGTGCATCCGCGGCATTTCTTTTTTGCAATTCGGAACGGCTCAAAGCGAAGTACCTGGTTAAATCGGAGAGAAGAGGATATGGGACTACTGATGAGGGGGAAAAATCCCCGAAACCGGTATAGACTCTTCCTGCACTCTGCGATTTAACTAGAGTATAATGCTGCTGCATTTTCGGATTGCAAAGAAATTGAAAAGGTTTATACATTTTTAGTTCAATTTTCATTTTAGTACCATGTATTTATTTTGATATTAGCAACAGTAGTGTTTGTATTATATTATTACCTACTTCGATTTACCAGGACCTACATCTTTTACTTCAGATAGAACCGCCGAACAAAACACGTGCTAAATATTCAGTACACTGTAACTAGGGCTGTTAGCTGTCAAATAGTGGTTTAATAAAAGCAATTAGTATATTGTAAACGTGGTCTGATTCAGGAAACTACCGGTTATTAGTTCGACTAAATGCATCGGCAATACATGTACATCACGTGTAATTGTCTATTGAGTAAATAACGGATTGGTTGTGTAAATGAACAAGTAACTTACAACGTCCTGCTTTAGGTAAATGTATTTATGTTGCCATATTTATTAACTAATATCAGTTAGGTAACTGATATTACTGTATTAGAAATCAATCTTGATGCAATTTAAGTAGCTACTGTTAAATATCAAACAATTATACTATGGCGGTCCGATAATTACTTAGCCTTCAAAATAAAAACGAACATTTTAAAAAAGTGGCGATTTATTTCTAAACCTAATCTTCTTTTATCTCGATACACTTGATCCAGCGCGATGCTCCATCTTCTTTTACCCGTCTGAAAAATATGTTTTCTTCTGCCAAGTAGGCTTCCGTCGCGTTGATGAAGTCTTTATTCGACTTAAAATTTTGCACGGCGTGTGAATTTTCCAAGCTTAGAAACAAAAAGAATTTATACCAGTACATTCTTTCACGGTTTTTGCTCTAAATTTTAAAGCACCCCTTGGATTGACATGAAATTTGGCATACGCATAGCTTACATGTCAAAGAAAAAAAGTAATATTGTGCCGATGTGTGCTTTTGCCCTGTTGGTGACTTCCACCCTCTATTGGGGGTGAAAAAATATATGTCCAAAATAAGTCCGGAAATGGATAAACTGACTAATTTTAAGTAACGTTTGTTCTAGAGAGCTTTTTTGCCAAGTCAACAGTTTTCGAGTTATTTGCGAGTGAATATGTTCATTTTTCATCAAACTAACTACATTTTTGACGGTTTTTCGCAAATAACTCAAAAAGTAAGTATTTTGTCGAAAAAAACGTTCTTAGCAAAAATATAGCCTGTAAAAAAGTAAAAAAATGGTGTACGCGTGAGGTCTCTGGACCTTGTAGAACCAGAGTTATAGCCAATGAAAAATAGGTGCATATTCGCCAAATTTCAAATAAAATATTTCGACATAAAATATCCAAAAAATTAAGCACTTTTTGGGGAAAATCAAGTATAACTTTTTAAAGTTTAAAAAAAGCATTATTTCTGTTTTTATAAAAAGTTTCAAGCATCAAATTTAAGCAAGTTACGCTCAAAATAAAGTTGGTCCCTTTGTTTTGGCAAAAAAAAAATCGGGAAGACCACCCCCTAATTAGCAACTTAAATGAAATTAATCGTTACCGCTCCACAAATAATTTTACTTATGTTGTGTTCATATGATTTTTAAAATTTTTAAAAATTTTAATTTTGAAAAATATGCTTTTTTCAAAATAACTTTTGGTAGACATGCCAAGAATAACTAAAAACAAAAAAAAGTCAGCATTGCTTTTCTGAATATCCTGTATTTTTTGTTTTCCTGTAAGACCAAAATTTATTAAGATTTGGTGTTTCTAAATTTGCATACATTCGTGATAAGTGACTCGTTCAGCCCCATTTAACTACAGCCCTTTCAAAAATAAGGACTTTGAACGGATGAAACCTACAGATCATATAAACACGAGTCAAAAAAAGAATGTGTGGGTACTTTGTACGCACGTAAGAAGTTATACTTCTATTATATGATTTAAACGAAATTAATATACTTTTTATTTATATGTTGTTTAAATATTAAACTAATTTATACTTACTACTTCTCAAACATTTTTATTAGAACAGTGCCAAAAATTAAAATAATAAAAGAATAAAACACACACAAACACATTAAACAAGCCACAAATGATGTCTGAACATTAACTGCCGAAAATGTTTTTAACTAAATACGTATTTTCTGAAAATACAATTATATAATAAATATACTTACAATCATAAAATGTATTAAAAAAAACAAAAAAGAAAGTTTCTATTGGGACTCGAACCAGCGCTGATAAGAGCGGTTGGTATTGGAATTCATTCGCCTTCTCCGCTTAGCCACGGACACTATGTGTCATTATTTACGAAGATCGACTAACTAAACGGATTAAACTTGTGATATTTTGATGTTTTGAAAATTGATCAAATTATTTTAGTTTTGAATTGAAATGATTTAGAATTGAAAAATACAACAAAACATAGAGTAAAAAAACAATATATTAGGTGAATATTGATAGAAATTTTGATGGTAATCAAATTATATAAATAAAAGTATTACATACTATGTATTTTGGCAGATCAAATAGGTAGGTTTATACCCATGATACATTAACAATTATTACGTACCTGTTGCTTTTAAAAACTATTTAAAAGTCACTACAATATTATAAACTTTTTTGTTTCTGTCCTCACAACAATAAAACTAATATATTATACATTTGTTTACCTTTACCTTTACCTCCAAACCACAGCTGCCATATCGGATAATTTTTGACATGTCATTTGAACATCCAATCAGAACAAATTTATAATGCGCATGCGCCGGGCTGATAGGTTTTAACATATAAAAAAATCACCCTCTATCGCCCGTAAAGAAGTATAACTTCAAAAACTTGTGTAGTCGTAAAGATTAAATTCATTTGAGATACTAATTAGGAGGTGATTTTCCCGATTTTTTTTACCAAAAAAAAGGACTAGCTTTATTTTGAGAGTAACTTGTTTACTTTTGACGCTAGAGATTTTTTTATTAAACAAAAATGCAGCCTTTTTAAACACTTTAAATAAGTTGTAATGAGTTTTCCCCGAAATGTGCTTAATTTTTGGTTATTTCACGTTAAAGTATTCCATTTGGAATTTGAAGAATATGAACCTATTTTTCATTAGATATAACTCTGCTTCTACTAGCTATAGAGACGTGGTATATACACCATTTTTTAAAAAAATTTACAGGCTATATTTTTAGTAGGAATGTTTTTTTCGACAAAATATTTACTTTTTGAGTTATTTGCGAAAAACCGTCTAAAAGCGTGGTTATTTTGTTGAAAAAATTAACATATTTACTGGCAAATAACTCGAAAAGTATTGAATTAATGAAAAAACTCAATGGAAAAAAGTTACTTAAAATTAGTCAGTTACTTTGGACGTACCTATATTTTTTCACCTCCAAGAGGGGGTGAAAACCACCCACAGAGCAAAAGCACACATAGGCACAATATCATTTTTTTTTGACTTGTTAGCTATGTGTGTGCCAAATATCATGTCAATCCAAGCGGTTTTTTAAAATTTGGAGGTTATGCCAATGTAAAACAGGGACAGTTGTGTGTAAATAAGTGTATCTATTTGGGTTGGTAAAACAAAACTCAGACCATAGATTATTGTTATTGGTTATTGATACTGCTATTGATTATTGGGTTAACTAATGTTTTGATTTCTTTAGATATTTTAATCAGATTCATATTCTTGAAATTCTACTTTAACAGTCAAGTCTTCTTCGATTTCTTCTTTTTCCTTTTTCTCTTGCTGGATGTTCAAAAATTATTCAAATATGGCTGAGTCATTGGTCTTTTCATTAAAGTCATAGGAATTTTCCTCTGAAAAGCACAGCACCCCGATTGTTTTACAACCACATTTGGCACTACAACCTTTTTTGCAATTGCAAAAAATAGAGTTTAGGAGACCTATGATAATTCGCAGATTATTTTTATTTATGTTTAGTAGATCTTTGGATCTGTTTATCGAAGGCTCATACAGGCTGAGTCATGAGGAACTGTACATACTCCTACTTCATATAGAGGCTCCTATAGGGAATAATAAATGACCATTAAAAAGTGTCTGCTCTCATTGTTTAATAATATACAGGGCGAGTTTCGCATTTTGACAGAAATTTTATTCTTTATAATTTTTGAACGGTTAGATCGATGTATCTCTTATTTTGGTCAATCGTTACACTATTACCACCCAATCAACGGATTTAGTCAAACTAGAAAAAAATCAGGTCCGGCTTTAAAAAATTAGTTCGTTTGAGTCTTAGAAAAAATTTCACCCTGTATACGCTTTTTTTGAAGACTCTAATATAAATTTTACAAATTAGACAAATATGCAATTAAAATGGCATATTTATATTTTTCTCCACACGATTACTTAATTTTTTATAAAAAAAACAAATTTGACTATGAATTAAAAGTGTGGTTAAGTGAACCATAGATTTAAAAAAATTAACTTTTATTACAAAAATTAATTTTTTGTAAACAAATATTTAATTTATGTTACCACAAAATCAACTGATTTATTTAAACTAGAAAAAAATCAGGTCCGGCTTTAAAAAATTAGTTCGTTTGGGTCTTAGAAAAAATTTCACCCTGTATACGATTTTTGACAACGCTAATATGAATTTTACAAATTAGAGAAATAGGCAATTAAAATGGAATACTTATTTCTTCCCCACACGATTACTTAATTTTTTATAAGGAAATCAAATTTGACTATGAATAATTAATTATTAAAAGTTTGGTAAAGTGAACCATAGATCTAAAAAAATTAACTTTTATTACCAAAATTAATTTTTTTTGAGTAAATATTTAATTTATGTTACCACCCAATCAACTGATTTATTCAAACTAGAAAAAAAATCGGGCCTGGATTTAAAAAATTAGTTCGTTTTGGTCTTAGAAAAAAATTCACCCTGTATACGCTTTTTGAAACCTCTGATAAGAATTTTACAAATTAGACAAATGGGCAATTAAAATGGCATATTTATTTTTTCCCCACACGATTACTTAATTTTTTATTAAAAAATCAAATTTTAACCTAAAAATTAAAAAAAATGAAATCACGGTAACTCGCTACAACTCTGTTTCATTTTAATATTTTTTTTTCTGAAATTTTTACAGCACATATCTCTTACCATTGTGAAGACTATGATAATTGTTGTAGACTTTCAGTCTTCTTCTCGTAAAAGTTATGAATTTTTAAAAATAAAAGGCGCAGATTCTTGAATTGCAAAGTTAAATCGCAAAAATTAAGTGAAAAAATTGAAAATTTATCTATTTGATCACGTCTATGTTAAACTATAGAGTCCAAAGAGAAGTGTATGGGGAGTTTTAGATCTAGACGTGTTATAGAAAAAAAAAATGGTGAAAATTTTAATTTTAAGAAAAACGTTGTTTAATTTTTTTTTATTTTTATGGTAAAATTGCGATTTTGACAAATTGATTTTTTAATAAAAAATTAGGTAATCGTGTGGGGAAAAAATTAATAGGCCATTTTAATTGCCTATTTGCCTAATTTGTAAAATTCATATTAGAGTTTTCCAAAATCATATACAGGGTCAAATTTTTTCTAAGACCAAAACGAACTAATTTTTTAAAGCCGGACCTGATTTTTTTCTAGCTTGAATAAATTAGTTGATTGGGTGGTAACATAAATTAAATATTTGTTAAAAAAATAATTTTTGTTATAAAAGTTAATTTTTTTAAATCTATGGTTCACTTTACCAAACTTTTAATTCATAGTAAAATTTGATTTTTTTATAAAAAATTAAGTAATTGTGTGGGGAAAAAATAAATAAGCCATTTTAATTGCCTATTTGTCTAATTTGTAAAATTCATATTAGAGTTTTCAAAAAGCGTATACAGGGTGAAATTTTTTCTAAGACTAAATCGAACTAATTTTTTAAATCCGGACCTGATTTTTTCTAGTTTGACTAAATCAGTTGATTAGGTGGTAATAGTGTAACGACTGACCAAAATAAGAGACACATCGGTCTGGCAGTTCAAAAATTATGACGAAAACAATTTTCTGTCAAAAAGCGAAACTCGCCCTGTATATTATTAAAGAATGGGAGCAGATACTTTTTAAAGGTCACTTGTTATTCCCCATAGGGGCCTCTATACGAGGTAGGAGTATGTACAGTTCCTCATGACTCACCCTGTATATACAAGTGTTTGAATGTTTGAGACCAGTTTGTTCATACCAGTGGTTACAAACAACAAAAAATGAAACAATAATAAACAGTTAAAAAAATTGGTTTTAACAGCTACACAATTGTAAACGAAATACCGAAATAAAAATAAAAAACCAAATAAAAATGCCATATTAAATCAAGTGTTTGAACAAATGCCAGATGACTGACTAAGTGAAATCAGACAAGCAATAGATAGGATAAAAGAGAATAAATCACAAGGAGATGATGGAGAAATCATAATCTTATATATAAAAATCAGTTGTTGTTCGCTAAAACTCGAGAATGGCTGAACCGATTTGCCTAATCTTGATGTTGAATTATTTGTCGAAGTTCAGGGAAGGTTCATACGATTTTTATAGTCATCTAAGAAGCCACCAAATTTTTTATATCTACATATATGTATAAAATGCTCCTTTCACAGTGTTTGTTGCCATACTCCTCTGAAACGGTTTGACCGATTTTTATGAAATTTTACCCCTATATTCGGCAGAACTGAGAATATGTGGTTATCTATATTTCATACCCGTACGTCAGAAGAGGGGTTGCCCATGACGCCATAACTCTCATAATAATGAGGTACAAAATACGAAATTAAGTAGGTAGACTCCTTGCTTTCCGAGCAGAACCGTACTAAACTTTTTTCTCTAGCGCAATCGGTGTCCGAAATACAATATCTCAAACCGTAGAAATATTCTGAGGGCAGAAGAAGAACGAACGACAAATTTCGTCGAAGAAAAGTGCAACTGTTTATCCTTTGGACTTAAATTATGAATTTTTTAATTTTTCGAAAATTTCAAAAACTATCTCTAAACGGAACTTTTCTGACGAACCGCAAGTAGGAGAAAAATTCTGAGCACACGAAAAGAACAATCAGCAAATTATAAAATTTTATTTAATTTTTATTAATTTTGTTTAATTCTGTTTGATTAAGCAAAAAAATTTATGTAATAATTTTATATATAATAATAAACAAATTTAAGAATGTAACTGTTACACTACAAACTTTATTTTGTTACCCCTAACTAAACTTTATTACTTTAAACATCATGTGTAATTAATTGAAAATAATAATAAACCCTCATTTATATTGAGCGTTATTTTTTTTTAATTAAGAATTCCTTTTGTTTATTTTAAGTGTATTTTGTACAGAAGTTTAGCTTTTTTTTATTTATTGGCTCAGTACGAAGTCTGCCGGGTCAGCTAGTTTAAAAATAAAAATCGACCAGTTTCGGGATTTGTCTCGAAAATCGCCCATTCTCGAAAAAATAAATTTGTTCCATAATTTTGCACTTCACTGTATATTTGTATCAACATTATCTTATAATGTTGTATATAAATTGGTATAATACAGACCGATAGAACTTTAAATCAGTGCAAGACATAAAATTGTAACGACATACGCTAACCTAAGTTGTAAAGCGTTTACTGTTTGTTTTATCGCAAACTAAAATTTAAACAGATGTGCTCATATAAGCTTAAAATAATAGCCAACATAACTCTTTGTGGCAGCTTACTGGTACTAATTCATTTAACGACTTAAAACCCAGCCAATATCCAACATCGAAAATCGCGTAACAAAGCGTTCCAGCTTCACCTTTGATTCCCTCCATTGACGTGTGAGTCAATTTAATATTCATTCGACGGATGGCAGAAAGCGGAGACAATCTCACCTATCTCTGGTTGTGTTCCGCCAAGTATACAATGGAAATAGTAATCGCTATATTCCATAAGCCAACCATGATGTACATGATAATTGCCATTATAAGATAATTACTCGATAATATGATGGTCTTTCTATTAATGGAAATTAACTGACGGTCTTGTCATACGGCATTGATCAAATTTCGTCGTGATTAGGGATTACAATTGAAGGGTCTTAAGACAGAAAATGATATTCTTGGTCTAGGAAAAATATCTGTTCATTAAAAATATTTCAAATATTATTCTTGATATATTTTATTAACCCTAGGATGCATAAGCAAATATTTCTACGTTATGGCATAACATGTTGTGTCTCGCAGACTCGCTTTGCAAATAAAGTAGTAAAATAAATATTTTCTTTAATTGTTGTCTTATATTTATTTAATATTTCTTATTTATAATGATATAATATTTTAGGCATAAATATTATAAGCATAAACAAATGATAAATACCTGGTAAGGAAGTACTCAATACAATTCTAGTCCGTTCTTTAACGGTAAAATATTGCAAAACCTCTAAATTTTAAAGAACCGCTTGGATTGACACGAAATTTGACATACACATAGCTAACAAGTCAAAGAAAAAAAGTGATATTGTGCCGATATGTGCTTTTGCCCTGGGGGTGGTTTTCACCCCCTCTTGGGGGTGAAAAAATATTCGTCCAAAGAAAGTCAGGAAATGGGTAAACTGGCTAATTTTAAGTAACTTTTGTTCTATAGAGTTTTTTCACTAAGTCAATACTTTTTGAGTTATTTGACAGTGAATATGTTCATTTTTTCAACAAAATAACCACGCTTTTAGACGGTTTTTCGCAAATAACTCAAATAGTAAGTATTTTGTCGAAAAAACATTCAAAGCAAAAATATAGCCTATAAAAAATTTAAAAAGGTGGTGTATATATCACGTCTCTACACCTAGTAGAAGTAGAGTTAGAGCTAATGAAAAATAGGTTCATATTCGTCAAATTCCAAATGGAATATTTTAACGTGAAATAACCAAAAATGAAGCACATTTCCGGGGAGAACTCTTTACAACTTATTTAAAGTGTTTAAAAAAAGCTTCATTTTTGTTTTATAAAAAAAATTTCTACCATCAAAATTAAACAAGTTACGCTCAAAATAAAGTTAATCCCTTTTGGTTTTGGTAAAAAAATCGAGTAAATCACCCCCTAATTATTATCTTAAATAAACTTAATCGTTACGACTTCACAAGTTTCTTGACTCGTGTATATATTGTTTATATGATCTGTAAGTTTCATCGGTTCAAAGTCCTTATTATTGAAAGGGCTGTAGTTAAAAGGGGTTGAACGAGTCACTGATCACGAATGTATGCAAATTTAGAAACACCAAATCTTGATCAATTTTTGTCTAACAGAAAAACAAAAAATACATGATATTCAGAAAAGCAAATCTGACTTTTTTTGTTTTTCGAGATTTTTGGTATCTCTAACAATTTTTAAGTTGTTTTGAAAAAAAGCATATTTTTCAAGATTTAAATTTTTAAAAATTTTATTTTTGAAACCAAATTTTTTCAAAAATAAGCACTTTGAATTGATGAAACTTACAGATCATATAAACGCAACATAAGTAAAATAATTTGTGGAGCGGCAACGATTAATTTCATTTAAGTTGCTAATTAGGGGGTGGTGTTCCCGATTTTTTTTTGCAAAAACAAAAGGGACCAACTTTATTTTGAGCGTAACTTGCTTAAATTTAATGCTAGAAACTTTTTGTAAAACAGAAATAAATATTTTTTTAAACACTTTAAAAAAGTTATAATGGGTTTTTCCGAAAAAGTGCTTAATTTTTTGGATATTTCACGTCGAAATATTCTATTTGAAATTTGGTGAATATGAATCTATTTCTCATTGGCTATAACTCTGGTCCTACGAGATCCAGAGACCTAACGCGTACACCATTTTTTATATTTTTTTATAGGCTATAATTTTGCTACGAACGTTTTTTTCGACAAAATACTTACTTTTTGAGTTATATGCGAAAAACCGTCTAAAAATGTGGTTATTTTGTTGAAAAATGAACATATTCACTCGCAAATAACTCGAAAAGTGTTGACTTGACGAAAAAGCTCTATAGAACAAAAGTTACTTAAAATTAGTCAATTTACCCATTTCCGGACTTATTTTGGACATATATTTTTTCACCCCCAAGAGGGGGTGAAAGTCACCCCCAGGGCAAAAGCACACATCGGCACAATATCACTTTTTTTCTTTGACATGTAAGCTATGCGTATGCCAAATTTCATGTCAATACAAGCGGTTTTTTAAAATTTAGAGCAAAAACCGTGAAAGAATGGACTATTCTTGCATATTCAAACACTGTAAGCTTTGCAAATTGGACACTTACACTTCTGACTTTGTGTACTCATTCTTCCAATGTGTGAAGGGCACTCGGAACATCTTCTTTTATTTTTATGAGACAAATCTATCCCTAAATTTTCTTGAGGCGACTCGATAAAATTACCCTTTTGTCTTCGGATGGTTTTTGTAAGTTTAGGATTTCCAATCCTTCTTCTTCTTCCGGTAGCACTACAACCTGGTGTGGGCCTTGGCTGACTGCACAACTCGCTTCCAACTCGAACGGTCATCCATGATAGTTGGGTCAGTGTGTAGCCCCATTGTTCTTAAATCTGACCATATATTGTCTCTCCATCACATTCGTGGGCATCCTAAGGGCCTTCTTCCTGTGGGGGCTTCCTCCCAGATCAGTTTGGAAAGGCGGTTATTAGGGAGTCTATGGATATGGCCAGCCCATATTAGACGCTGAGATTTAATTTCTTGGACTATGCCATTCGCCCTATACATCTGCTTGACCTCAGCATTTGTCCCAACCCTCATTTTCTCAGATTTCCTCAGATTTCCAACCCTCCTTTTCATAAATGGTAAAACTAACTCATTTACTAAATCTTTGAGAAATCATCTTCTTTTATTTGTTTTCCTGCAGCAAAATTTTTATTTTGATTTGTATAAAGGAGAAACGCGTTAAGAGCGGCTACATCCATAATGTTGTACCAAACGGCAAGAAGCCAACGTCTAGTTTAAAGCTTTACCGTGTAGTTACCGATCATCTGGTCCATTTGATCAACCCCACCGTTTGTTTTGTTATAAAATTGATAATTTCGGGCTTCTTTGCTAGACGTTCAATATCTACAGATTTACCATGGTGAATTGAACTAAGAAGAATGCCAGCTTTATTTTTCTTTGGCACGTAACTTACAAATTATCATTGAATCCAAAAATAAAGGAAAAAACGCATCTTTCTTTTAAAGCTTCAAATTCGTAGGAAATATCTTTCTTATTTTTTCGTAATGTCCCAACACAAGTTATTACTATAGACAGTATATGCTGTGCTTACAGGAAGCTAGTATATCTGTCCATCAACTCCATATCCTGTTTCACTTTAACAAAGCCAAAAAAATATAGTGCCGTATTTTGCAGGTTTCGATGGCATGCATTGAATAAAACTACAACAACATCTAAATGCAAGTACATAGCTGTTCGTTAATGGTTACATTCAATTACGGTACCATAACTGTTCGGCACTGTTTCACAAACAACTCCCATACATATCGGACATAAGTAAATTTGTCGGTTTCCAACCTAGTTGAACGCATTCGTCGGTCGTCAAATCGGATGAATCGTCTTATATTTTCAAAACGATTTCCTGCCATTATAGCTTTATACAGTGGGTTTGATAATTTATCTACGAACAACTGTCTGACAGGGGTATCCCAGTGCTTCTCGACACCAGCCAGTCTTCTTCTTCATGTACCATCTCCTCTAAGAAGGTTGGCAACCATCACGGCAATTCGCACTTTCGATACCGCTGCTCTAAAGAGATCAGCAGAGGTGCAATTAAACCAAGCTCTCAAATTGTTTAACCAGGAGATGCGTCTTCTTCCGCGACTCCTTCTACCCTGTATTCTTCCTTGCATTATTAATTGTAACAAGTTATAACGCTCGCCCCTCATAACATGTCCCAGATATTGTAGTTTTCTGACTTTAACTGTATTTAAAACCTCTTTATCTTTTCCCATTCTTCTCAACACCTCGATGTTCGTGACTCTATCCACCCAACTTATTCTTAATATTATTCTGTAGGCCCATAACTCGAAGGCTTCTAATCTGTCCGAAACATCCTTCTTTAATGTCCAAGCCACCAACCCATAGAATAATACGGAGAACACGTAGCATCTCAGAAGTCTTATCTTTAAAGAAATTGTAATGTCCCTGCTACAGAGTACTTTTTTCAGTTTGTTGAAAGCATTTCTTGCCTGTCCTACGCTTGCTTTAATCTCTTCTGTGTACTCATTAGTTTCATTAATTATTGTACCCAAATATTTATATTTTTCAACCTTTTTAATTTGTTCTCCATGTATTGTTATGCTTTCTTGGCGCTGTTGAACTTTTGTGATTACCATAAATTGTGTCTTTTTTGTGTTTAGGGAAAATCCGTTTTCTTGGCTGACTTCTACCACTCTGTCAACCATTTGTTGTAAATCTTCAAGACATTCGGCTAATAAAATATTGTCGTCGGCAAACCGTATATTATTGATTGGTCGGCCATTTACTTTTATTACCGTGGTTAGGTCTTCTAGTGCTTCCTGGATTATTTCCTCTGAATACAAATTGAACAAAGTAGGAGACAGGACACAGCCCTGTCTGACGCCCCTCTCAATCTGTATTTCATTTGAAAAGGCGTTGTTCTCTTTTACCAGCCAGTAGCAAGAGGCAAAAAAATGCGTTCATTTCATCTTTTTCATTTTTTGGTCATACCTTTCCCTTGGCCTCCAATACTCGGTTGGCTGCTCTATTGGTACATATTATTATTTCTTCAGCCATTTCAGCAGTCACAAATTTATCCCATTTATTTTTCGGAGACAACATTTCATTTCTTACTTTCGGTCCCGCCGTGAAACAATATAGGCTGTGAATTTTTGTTCTTCCTTGCAAAGGAGACGTGGATCTCCATTCAAAATTGTTTCTGCTAATAAATGATGTATTTACTGTTTTAATTGATGAATTATTTTGATTCAAGTTCATGTCATCACTACTCGAAGAATTGTCTGATAAGTTATATAGAATAATTCAAAAAAATATCGATAAGTGTCTCCAGGACTTGAGACTAATATTTTGCACCCTAGGGTTAAAAACGAAATGCATTAAACCAAGTCTTATAAGCCATAGTTGAGTGTAATCTTAAGTGATTTTTATACTATTGTTTTTGTTCATCTATTTATTTATTTACATTTACATTTTGTATTCAATATAGGTCCTGGGCCCACACTTGAAAAATTGTTACCTTCCTCATGAGACTTTTTTATTCAGTTATTCATGTCGAGTCGGACAACTTTTCTAAAACGGAAAATTTTCAGGAGGGGTTATATTTATTATAACTTATAGAGGTTTGTAAACTTTGTTGCGTCAGACAACGAGAGTAGCCTTAAAAATTTGTTGTATTCACAATATTGCCGTTTATTTTAAATATTGTTTTATCAAACAATCCTGGAAAAATCAACTGCGAGGGTATAAATTTTATGACTATTTCTATGCGATCCCATATGGGGGCGCACTATGGACCAATAAAAGGTGATTTTGATTGTTTGATAAAAATATGTACAATTAAATAGTGATAATGCCCGACAAATTTTTAAGGGTACTCCGGTTGTCAAACGCACCAAAGTTTAGAAACCTCTATATCTAAGAAACGCCCCCTCTCGAAAATTTTCCGCATTAGGAAATTTGTCCAACTCGACATGAATAACTGAATAAAAGAGTCTCAGTAATTTTTTTTAGGTTTGGGCCCAAGGTCTATTAAAGGGTAGCCCGCTCAACACATTTTTTAAAAATATTAATGATTCCACTATGAATCTCTTCAATTATATTTAATAAAAAGACTAAGCTTTCAACCTAGCAGCACATAAAACAACACCAAAAAATGTTGCTCTACATCCTACCAGATTGAAAACAATGGAAACCTTATCTGGTAACAACTCCGAGGCTTCTACAATTTGCAAGCCATAACGGATGCTGAGACTAAGGAAGATGCGGGAATGGTTCCCTTCGTACTCCAATCAGAGTAAACATGTAAAACTATTTTCAATTTCGTTGCAACATGAAACTACAGCCGCATCATTATTTCAATTCAATTAGAGTTTGTAGCAAGCACCCTACCGGTTTCGAAACTTATTAGTCTCTAATCAGGAGGCACATATGCTGCTCTCTCTGACCCAACTAGGACAGACCGCGGCGTGCAGTCACTGATTGCAACGAACGAAATGGTAGGGATACCCTAGCGGCAACTGCTAGCAAAAGACTAAGTTTTCAATCTAATAGCACAATATATTTAATAAATTGAGCATGAAATGCCTTCAATTTTCAAACCAAATTATGGTACAGAAAAGTTGGTAATCCTTAAAATACGACCGAGAGGATTGGAAAGCATATTCTGTTTCAGTAGGAAAAATGGGTACCCTACTTTCGTTTGAATAGTCATCAGGTCAATAATGACATATACCGACCTGACACAGAGAGAACTGGCTAATTGGTCTTTACCAAAGCCATCAAATTAAATAAAAAAAGACACAGAGAGAACAAAAATAATTCTAGAAACAGCAGAGATAAGAACACTTAGAAAAATGGATGGTAAGAGATTCTGGGACCGAGCTAGAAGTGCAGTTGTTAGAATGAGATACAAAGTGGAGAGCATCTATAGTAGAAGAGCAAAGTATGCTAAATGTGGAGTCACTCGAGCGGCGACCTATTGGGTTGTGAAGAGTAGTTCCTAAAACCAAAAAAAGTTAAGTAAAGTTTTTCATTTGGAGGGCGCTTGCCACTTTTTAATTTAAATTTCCATTTCCGACCATCGTTTTTCCAGATTATAGCGCCATCTATCCATAATTCGAAAAAATGTTTCGAATAAAAGTTGCTTATTTTTACGTAAAGACTCCAAATCTGGAATAAAAATTTGGGGCTACTATTTAAGATTTTAAAGTAACCCCCCACCCTACCTCCGTGGGGGGTCGTGTTTAGTACCATTCGATAGATTTTTCAAAAATATTGATTAAGTGTATTTTGCATTTTTCGATCTAATGTTTATTTTGCGAAATATTGCGGGATTTGTATTTAAAATTTTAAATTTACCCCCCTCCCCATCCCTCTCCGAGGGAGAGATGTTTGGTATCATTCGATAGATTTTTGAAAAATATGGAAAACGTATTTTTTAGTTTTTCGACCTAACGTTCATTTCACGAATTATCCGCTTTTTTTTTGAAACTTTTTAACTCACCCATTTCCTTACGCCCAGCTCAAATCGTCAGATTTTTTAAAAATACACTCTTTTGCATGTACTTAACTTACCTTATCTTAATCTGACAATTTCAAGTATTTTTAAGGATAGATTTTTTTTCGGGCCCCCCTTAACGAACTCCCCTGTGTTAAGAGCCAATATATGGTAGAAGTACATCTGCAGGGCACCAGGTTTCTCCCCATATGATAATCTGACGCGCTCGAGTAACTGCAAAAATCATCGCTTGGGCCACAAGGACTCGGTAAGAAAGTCAAAAGCAGAATAGACCGATCATATAAATAAACCGAATGACAACATAGTATAGGTAGTAAATATAAAGGTAGTAAATACGGCTAGAGATCGTTCCCCAATAGGAAGACGATCAGTGGGAAGACCACAAAAACGATAGAACTGAGGGCACATTTATTTTATTTATTTAGCGTATGGACTTTTCTTCTTCTTCTTCAGGTGCCATCTCCGCTACGGAGGTTGGCAATCATCATAGCTATTTTAATTTTTGAGGCAGTAGCTCTAAATAGTTGTTTCGAGCTGCATCCAAACCACTCTCTCAGGACTTTTACAGTATGATAAATACATATAGTCGATCGGATAGCTCAGTTGGCTGAGCGGTTGACCGCACTTCACTCCACCGTGATGAACGTGAGTTCAATCCCCAGCCAGGTCAAGGAAAAAAAAAGGCTAACGCGTCATTAAAAATTCTAATATGAATCTGAAGCTTAGACTGGAATATGCGGGCGTCTGATCGGCATATGAGGGAGTAGTACGGCAAGGGATAAGGGCTTGAGGCTTAGTGATACTCCCCCATAGATCCCTACGAAGGGCGTTGACGCCTAAATGCCGGTGTATATAATACCGGGTGTCCACTTATATTTTCCCCCAATTTAGCTGCCTATAACTTCTAAACGGCTTAAGATAGAAAAATGCGGTTCTCGGTAAAATGTTTTATTTTAGTAAAAGTTTTGTCTGAATGTATTGAATTTTTTATATCACTTTCAAATTCGAAAAAAAATGGCCGATTTTTGGAAAAAACGTTGTTGTCTTTTTTTTAATAGAAAACCCAGTATATTTTTTGTAAATTGCAAGAAAGGTCATTCACCTATCCAGCGATATAAAGATTTTCAAAATCGGTTGTCAAATCACCGAGTAATTAATTTTTAAAATGAGCGGTGCAACGTGGATATCACATACCTAAATAACATAACTAAGCAAAATGATACTATGTTATGTGATTTCCACATTGCATCTCTCATTTTAAAAATTATTTTTTCAGTCATTTGACAACCGATTTTAAAATTTTTCATATTGTTGTATAGCTAAATGACCGTGTTTTCAAGCTACACAAAATATACTGGGTGTTTTAATAAAAAAAGTCAACAACGTTTTTTTTTTTCAAAAATCCGCCATTTTTTATTTAAAAGCGATGTAAAAAATGGTCATTTACCTAAAAATTTGAAAAAACGGTCATTTACCTAACCAAAGATATATTTTTTTTAAAATCGGTTGTCAAATAACTGAGAAATTAATTTTTAAAATGAGATATGCAATGTGGAAATCACATAACATAATATCAATTTGTTTAATTATGTTACGTAGGTATGTGATATCTACGTTGCACCTCTCATTTTAAAAATTAATTACTCAGTGATTTGGCAACCGATTTTGAAAAACTTTATATCGTTGTATAGGCTAATGACCTTTCTTTCAATTTACAAAGAAATATAGATATTTATTTATTTATCATAATAGATAATACACAAAACAGAAACATTGCACTCCACACCTGTACAAATTACATAAGAATTGTCAAGGCAAGGAGCGCTGTATAATTATCATAAAGTATTACAAAAATTTTTACAAAAATTAAAAACATGAGACTAAACAAATAAAGAAATAAGCATTGTCAAATTAAATTAATCAGAAACATTCAATATATAAATAAAAAAAAAAGAAAAAAATAAAATAAAAATAAAAACACTGGAAGTACAACAAACATTGCCAATTGGTTTCTAGGTCTTAGTTTTAATATAATGGACTAATAATCTCTTAAAGATAGTTGCATTATGGCTATTTTTAATGTGATAAGGTATATTATTGAACTGTACAATTCCTTTATGAAACAAGCTTTTCATATACTGGGTGTTCCGTTAAAAAAAAGTCAACAACGTTTTTTTCAAAAATCCGCCATTTTTCTTTTCGTATTTGAAAGCGATATAAAAAATTTAATCCATTCAGACAAAATTTTTGCTAAAATAAAACATTTCAGCGAAAACCTCATATTTCTATCTTGAGCCGTTTAGAAGTTATAGGCAGTTAAAATGGGGGAAAATGTAAGTGGATACCCGGTATATAAATACACATGTGGACATTACGCAAATACTAACATATAATAAATGAAACTAAATATAATTGTATGAGTTAGACAGCTATGCTTCTGGAGAACATTCTACGAAGTCCTGGAGGTTTCCACCGTAGGTACGATTTGGGCAGTCTGAAACACAATGGCTTATGGTTTGGGCCCAACTTGACCAGCAAATCAGCACATTTACCTACATATGCGATTAAACCTCGCCCAGTTCGACCGAGGCAGATTTGATCCGATGAAACTAGAGTTGGGGTGAAAGTGTGAATATACATAGTCAAATTCTATTTTTCCCATTTCTTTTTAACCATTTATCATAATGGTCACCAAGTTTTCGGGCGGTTCTGATGGGAGGATTTCTAGATCTCAGTCGCTGGTGCTCTTTTATGATGTATGGTATTTCTTGATGGGTTAGTAATTGTACGTTGGCTATAATTTTCTGGTACTCTCTCACTAATGCTACTGTACATCATAGATCTGGTGGAGCAATATTGCTCAAAGTAGAAAGCCACCTCATTGGGATTGATTTTATCGTTCCGGTGATTATTCTCATGATCTGATTTTGACATCGATTTTATTTGTATGTGCACTATTTAGCCATACTGGTGCACCATTTATTCTACCACTAAAAAAACCAAAGCTACAGCAGAGGCCGTATCTGCTGAAGTAGCACTAGTTGTTCTAGCAAGTTTTGTTATTATATTGTTTCTTGTTCTTAGTTTACCGGCTGTGTTAGTCACTCATATTGGACACATTTAAAAACAGACAGAGTCGTGTCTACACAAATAATAGGAGATGAAGAAAAAGAAGAGGGAGGAGAGCAATTTTAATGACATATATTAGGTTGTAAAATCAAAAAACGTCAAAGCGCTACTAGACCAGGGCCGATCTGTTTTGAGGTGGATGTGAGAGGTGGCATTGACGTAATCGTAATCGTGGTGTAATGACGTAATCGATGATTTTTTAAATGAGAATAGAGGGGTCGTGTGCTAGCTTATTCGAAAGGTTATTAAATTCTCTATTCACTAATACAGGGTGATTGATTAGTAGGGTAAAGCTCAATAGCTCCGCTATAGTAACAGATAACAATAAAAGTTAATAATAAAAATTTTAGCCACCTTTAAGTTTCACATTACAAAATTAGAATGTTACAGGGTGTTCGATAACACGGTGGCAGACCAAACTTATGTTTTTTTAAATGGAACACCCTATATTTTATTTTATATTAGAAATCCTATTAACTTTTCCATCACAAAAATATAAAGGTTTGTAATGTTATACAGGGTATTTACAAAGTTATAACCAATTTTGTATGAAAATCGTAACAAGTTCAACTCCCTGTATAAATAAAAATAAGCACAACAGCAATGGTTTATTAATGCCATATTTTTTTATTTATTGTCAAAATTTTTAATAATTGTTGATATTGCTAATATTCATTACATCAAATATAGGGTGAGTCAAAACGCAAGTACATTATTTTCTCAGTAATGTTAAATGGAACACCCTCTATTTTATATCATTATTGAAAAGCACCATTACCTTACTTTAATTTTTAGATAACATTCCCTATGTCTAAATTTATTAGTTTTCGAGATATTTTCATTTTTCAATGGACCAGTAGCGTGGCCACCCAAATCACCAGAATTTAATAAACTGTACTGATTTTTTTTGGGTTACGTTAATAATGAAGTTTATAAAATACCTCCAACAACAAGGGATGAGATGAGAAATAGAATACAAAGTGTATTTCGATGTGTTAATTTACAAATGCTCCGTAGAGTAAGTAGCTCATTCAATGATCGTTTTTAGGCGTACAGAAATGTGTTAGGAGATAATTTTGAACACCTTATGTAATTAAATATTAAAAATATTTTATTAAAAGTATTTTGCAAAGTTTTTTTGCAAAATATATTACTGATAAATTATGTTTCGTTCTTTATTTGTTACATTGTTACATTTACATACAAAAGTAGTGTTTAATTGTCTTCATATTGTACTTTGTGTTTGTGTGTTTTTTTTGTGAAATTTATTACTAATTTTCTATGTTTATTTGTTGCATTTACATAAAAAGAGAGTTTTTAATTCAGTCATGGCTTACTTAAAATTTAGATAAATTTAAACACCTAAAATAATTTGCTCGGAAAAATGAAAATATCTCGAAAACTAATAAATTTGGGCATAGGGAGTGTTATATAAAAATTAAAGTTTCATGTTGCTTTTCAATAATGATATAAAATACAGGGTGTTTCATTTAACATTACTGAGAAAATAATGTACTTGCGTTTTGACTCACCCTGTATTTGATATAACGAAAATTAGCAATATCAATAATTATTAAAAATTTTGACAATAAATAAAAAAATATGGCATTAATAAACCATTGCTGTTGTGCTTATTTTTATTTATACAGGGAGTTGAACTTATTACGATTTTCAAACAAAATTGGTTATAACTTTGTAAATACCCTGTATAACATTACAACCCTTTATATTTTTGTGATGGAGAAGTTAATAGGATTTCTAATATAAAATAAAATATAGGGTGTTCTATTTAAAAAACATAAGTTAGGTCTGCCACTTTGTTATCGAACACCCTGTAACATTCTAACTAATTTTTTAATGTGAAACTCAAAGGTGGCTAAAATTTTTGTTATTAACTTGTATTGCTATCTAGTACTATAGCGGAGCTATTGAGCTTTACCCTACTAATCAATTACCCTGTATAGACATTTACATAATTATTTATACAGGGTGCCCAAATTTTTTTTTTATTAATTGAGAGAAAAAGTAGAAAGTATATCATTTATTTAATTCGAAATCCATTTTACTGTTGTCCTAACACAGAAAAAATATTTATTTGATAAATAACTAAAAAATGAATTTATTCCAACTCAAACGTCCTCACTGTGTTTGATTATAAGCCAAAAAACTGTTTATAACTTTAAAATAGTGCTGAGACCGATTAAATAATCCAATTTTAGTTCTGTAAAGTGTATTAGATAGGTAGAGCGCCTCTTTATATGTAAAACAAATTATCAAACTTCTAAATGGTTTACTTTTTGTTCAGAAAGATTTTAAAAAATTTTAACTTTTTAAAAAAAATTTAGATTGCAAAATTATTATGCAAAATCTATAAAGTCGATTTTAATGAAATTTGGTGGACGATTAAAGTATGTTGTAAGAATTTTCTGAGCGAATTACGATGGTTCTAAGTTCAAACAAAGTGGTTGAAAAACATTTAATAAAAACAGGTTTATTTTGCCCCCTTATTTTGTATTTATTGCTATTTTACAGAAAGGTTAATAATTTAAGACATTTTCAACCGGACGAATATGATACAAAATTCAATTATCTTTATTTTACTTCCCCACGACTATTTACCAAAATGTATCGTTTTTGCTGTTTGAAAATATGAATTTTTTTTCAGTTTAAATAGATCCAAAAAAGAGAGCAGTGTTAAATACAATTTTGTAGGACTCATACGCATAATTTTTCAGTCGCCCACATGAAGCTAAAAACGTGGTAATTAGAACGTTCGTTTGCCACAAATGAAAAGTATCGTTTCAAACAATAGACTAAATTGCTGTTTTTAGTCAATAAATTCCTCGATAAACGTTTACAAAATGTATAAGTTTCCGTCATTAATCAATCAATACACTAATTACGTCGAACGAGGTTTCCACACATAGCGTGCCCAGAATAATGTGATATTTATGCACAAAACACCTCCCCAGTCAATAGAATACAAAATTCCTGAGCACAGCGATTTCGCTTTCCTGCCAAAAGAGTATTATCACATTATGCGAACGAACCATTCAATGTAACTAACATATTACGACGCTACAATGTAAAGTACAAGCCCGACTTGTTATGTAAATTCGGGTTAGAGAGTCGTTTCGAACTAGTTCTTGTCTATTTTTCTTTTAAGTCGCTTTGGCGAATTATAAATGCATTTATAAAAGTTTTAGGAGGGCTGGTATGAATAAAGACTTGTTTTGGTATAGTTCAAAACTTTGTAATAACTAGGCGGTAAATATAAATTGTCAACTTTAGGTTTCATACTAATTAATTTGGGATTGTCCTTGGGATATTTTTGTTGTATTAAAAGAAAAATACCTATACAGATGTTTCCGTAAGAAAATATTTGAAATGCCAGTTAGACCAGGGCGCATCAGTAAAAATAATAGTACATTTGGACGTTGAGAGGTGACTCAAATTTTTTTGCAGAAATTGCTTGAAAATAACTCAATTAATAATATTTGAAAAAACCAATACAGAAGTAAAAACTTCGAGATGTATTCTGGTATAAAATCGTTTATTTAAAAACTATAAAATGTCATCGATTGCAGAACGTTTTCGTTCTAAACAGAACATCTTCAGTGCCTAGAATGAAGTATTTCCACGTTAGATTAAAGCAAAAGGTTAAAAAAGTGACTGTTAAAATGAAAAATGTGGGAATACTTACATCCTGCCGAGTATTTTGAAACTAGCACACCGTAAATAGTGTTAACATCATCATATATGGTTTACATAATGTAATATGTTAAAATGTTATGACTACAAGTCGATGTTAATGGATAAAGTGGAACACATGCTAAAAGGGTGCCATGGTTCCCTGCTCGAAGATACTAGGTACTTGCCAATTCAATGGGCACAGACCAACTGAGAAATTATGAAGTGGATATACAATTTGACAAGGGTGACATGACATGACAAGATAAAGCCAATTTTTGGTTAAAGTTTCATTTGATTTTGGATTTTTTAATAAAATGCGAAGGTTTGTCTGCAAAAATAATTTAAATTATTTGAATAATAAAATCTACTGTAAAGTTTAAATTAGCAACTCTCTATTCCAGAATAACTTATAAATTCATTAAATTAAATGCATATATATTACGTGGTTTAAGTTGTGACGTCATCGGATGTGAAATGACGAGATGAAAGTTGAGTTTGTTGAAACAAGAAATACACTACATAATAAGATACATTACTCCAGGCTAGCAAGACTATCAAGATACATTACTCCAATTCATTCAGTCCTCTCAAAACTACATAAAGATGAATTAGACTTTATGTCACATAGTTTAACTTTATTATATTATTACATACTCTCATTCATTTCACAATACTATATACAATCATAACCTTCACACATATATCTACCTCACTAACAGTAATCTTTAGTTATTTAATTTGGTTAACAACTATTTTCCAACTTTTAACAGACATAATCATTCATTACAATAGTATAATAATAAATTTAATACAATAAATAGCCACCTTTTGTATATATACTGTTTTCTCGCAATATCTACCATTTACCTTCAACCTGTTGTCTGCTTGCCTTGTTAGGCAACCAACATTTCACCACATAAAAACACTCTTAAATTCTGCTTTCTCGGCTTGTTTAGCTTTGATTTTCCACGCAAGTTTAATTATCTTATTATGTAGTGTATTTCTTGTTTCAACAAACTCAACTTTCATCTCGTCATTTCACATCCGATGACGTCACAACTTAAACCACGTAATATATATGCATTTAATTTAATGAATTTATAAGTTATTCTGGAATAGAGAGTTGCTAATTTAAACTTTACAGTAGATTTTATTATTCAAATAATTTAAATTATTTTTGCAGACAAACCTTCGCATTTTATTAAAAAATCCAAAATCAAATGAAACTTTAACCAAAAATTGGCTTTATCTTGTCATGTCATGTCACCCTTGTCAAATTGTATATCCACTTCATAATTTCTCAGTTGGTCTGTGCCCATTGAATTGGCAAGTACCTAGTATCTTCGAGCAGGGAACCATGGCACCCTTTTAGCATGTGTTCCACTTTATCCATTAACATCGACTTGTAGTCATAACATTTTAACATATTACATTATGTAAACCATATATGATGATGTTAACACTATTTACGGTGTGCTAGTTTCAAAATACTCGGCAGGATGTAAGTATTCCCACATTTTTCATTTTAACAGTCACTTTTTTAACCTTTTGCTTTAATCTAACGTGGAAATACTTCATTCTAGGCACTGAAGATGTTCTGTTTAGAACGAAAACGTTCTGCAATCGATGACATTTTATAGTTTTTAAATAAACGATTTTATACCAGAATACATCTCGAAGTTTTTACTTCTGTATTGGTTTTTTAAACTATGGTATACAGCCAACTATTGGGATTTTCCCATTGATTTTTTAATAATATTTGAGTTATCCTCCCTCTCAAAAAGGTCCGGAACATTGTTTAAATAATCAAAATGTCAAAAAATGAAGGAAAAATTCGATTTTTTTCTTCGTTATTTGATTATAGCTGTAAGAGTATTATTTCCGAGAAAAGTTCTATTAACATAAAAGTTGTGTAATTAAATTTCCTATAATATAGATTGGTTGAAAATTTTAAAAATAGTCACCCTTGTTGCAGAATAGCAATAATTGGGAAAAAAACTATACAAAAACAAGTATTCGCATTTTACGTTTTTCAACCATTTATGCTAAACTTAGGACCTTCAAATTTCACCCAGAAAAACTATATGATACGGTTAAACAATACTGTAAATTTCATTAAGATCGATTTAATAGATTTTGCAAAATAAATTGTGCAATCCAGCTTTCGCAAAGAAAATTTATTTTTTCAAACTGGTACAGGACTGAAAATAAAGCAGATAGCAAGTTAAAATTTTTTTTGCTTATGGAAGTGTACTGTACCTTTCATTTTCAATTTGCAAAACTAAAATCGATTAACCACCACGGCGTCAGGAATTTTTTTAAATAAACATTAATTATTGGTGTTGCGCGCAGGACACCGGATAGTTTGCTCTGATTGGGCATTCCAATGACCTTTGATAATTATTGATACATTTTAATTTTTATTACATTTCGATATAAATAAATAAATTTGTTTATTGCAAAATAAAAACACATACTCTATCCTTTGAAATAACACTTTTTTTAGCAAAAACTTTCTTTGTTCATATATTTTAACTTGAGAATAAATGTTTATTATTTTTAAACATATACAATTGTTTAAACAATATTTCACAAACAACAATAAAATTAGTTTGATTTTTGTGGAATTAAAATATTAAAATACAACAAAAGTTAGAGTAAGAAAATAATATATTAGATGAAGATTGGAAGATATTTTGGTGGAAATCAACTTCATGTGAATCGAACACTGCTGTCCTGCGCGTAGCATCAATAATTAATGTTTATTTAAAAAAATTCTTGACGCCGTGGTAGTTAATCGATTTTAATTTTACAAATTGCAAATTAAAGGTACAGTACACTTCTATAAGCAAAAAAATTTCAACTTGCTATCTGCTTTATTTTCAGTCCTGTAACATTTTGAAAAAATGAATTGTTTTTGCGAAACCTGGATTTCAAAATTTATTTTGCAAAATCTATTGAACTGATCTTAATGAAATTTAGAGTGTTGTTTTACTGTATCATAAAGTTTTTCTGGGTAAAATATGAAGGTGATAAGTGAAGCATAAATGGTTGAAAAACGTAAAATGCGAATACTTGTTTTTGTATGTTTTTTTCGCAAATATTGCTATTTTCCAACAAGGGTGACTATTTTTTCAACTTTTAGCTAATTCTGTATTGTAGCAAATTTAATTACGCAACATTTATGTCAGTACATCTTTTCTGGAAAATGAATACTTTTAAAGTTATAATCAAAAAACGAAGAAAAAAATCGAATTTTTTCTTCATTTTTTGACATTTTAATTATTTAAACAATGTTCCGGACCTTTTTGAGAGGGAGGATAACTCAAATATTATTATTTGAGTTATTTTCAAGCAATTTCTGCAAAAAAATTTGAGTCACCTCTCAACGTCCATCTCAAAACAGATGGGCCCTGGACTAAGTAAAATTGTCTACAAAGTACAAAATACAAGGCGATGAGTCACTATACTTTGAGAGACTACTAGAATACGCACTGGTATTCTTTCTATTGACCACACCATTAGAGAAGACTATGAGAAATGATGAGTTATAATAATAACAATATGTAAGAACTACGAGCCTAGGAGGCTCACAGCTAGATGTACCCTATTTTCCAGTCCCTTTTGTCACTTGCTTTTCTTTCCCAGTTCGTTATGTTAAATCTTTCTATATCTTCTTTAATTTCGTTGCTCCATCTTGATCTCAGTCCGCCTCTTAGACTTTTGTCTGCCATTGCAATAGATAGTATCATTCTGGAAATTCTAAATGGAATCATTCTCTGCACATGGCCCAACCATCTAAGTCTTTGCGCCTTAATTACTTCTAATATGTTAGATTCTTGATATGTTAGATTCCCAGTTAGCTCTGTTGGTCATATTACGGTGGGCCATATTACGGTCTTGTAGGTCCTTAGTTTGCTATTCGAGATATATTTCAGTCTCAACCACCCATTGAGGGTGTATATATAGCGTGGTTGCATGACATAATTCCTTCCTGCATTTTTTTTTTCACAGGTAGGTCCTCTTGTGAAGACAGTTCCATGTACTCAAATCTTTCAACTCTTTCGAATTTATGTTGTGTTCCCTTTACTGTTGTTATTGTTATGTATTGCTCCCGAACAAATTGCTTATTTGTCATTTGTCCATTCCATATTATCGACTTCGTTTTTTCTTAATTTATATACAATCCTTTGGTTGCTGCCCTCTCTTCGAGTTTCCTGATTGTTTCGATCAGTTCTATTTTGTTTCTAGCCAAAATTACCAAATCGTCCGAAAATGATGTTTTTTTTTTGTAGCAGATCAGACGTCTTCTATTAATGTTTGTTTCCGGTATAACCTTTTCTAATAATATACTATTCATTATAGATTATAAAATGGATCCCCTCTCTATGGAACTCTTTAACCTCGAAGCTTTGGGTTACACTATTATTTATATTGACTTTATTCATTGTCTTTGGAGTTAATTTTCTTTATTCTAATAAGACTTAGACAAACATCCATCTAATTCAATAGTGTGAATATTTCCATTCTCGATCATTGACTCTATGGAAAGCCTGTTTAAAATCAATAAAAAGCACCATCGTGTCTTTATTGTATTTGTACCTTTCAGCATGTATTTCTCGTAGTGCGAAGACATGATCTACATTACTTCTAGCTTTTCTGAACCACACTGACATTTTACTATGCTTTTATTAACTTGCGTTATTAATCTTTTCTTAATATGCTCATAAACATCGTACAGAAGAGAAAAACAGGATACTTCTGCCATTTAAGCAGAGGACCTAAATATCATCTATTTCGACTTATAATACAAGGAAAAGTGGAGGGAAGAGATGGATTGGTCGAAAGAAACTTTCATGATTGCGGAATATTAGACAATGGTGTGGTTCCACGGTAGAAAAATTATTTCACGGAGTAGCTGATAGAGAAAGGTTTCAGGAACTTGTAAACATGATGGCAGTCAACGTCTCAATATGACATGGCGCCTAAAGAAGGAGAATATGTATAGCCAATATATTTTCAGTAACACAAAATTCCTGTGCACAGCGATTCCGCTTTCCTGCCAAAATGGTATTATTACATTATGCGAACGAACCATTCAATGTAGCTAGCATATTACGACGCTACAATATAAAGTACAAGCCCGACTTGTTGTTATGTAAATTCGGTTTATAGAGTCGTTTCCAACTAGCTCTTGTCTATTTTTCTTTAAAGTTGCTTTTGCGAATTATAGATGCATTTATAAAAGTTTTAGGAAGGCTGGTAAGAATAAAGACTTGTTTTGGTATAGTTCAAAACTTTGTAATAACTACTTGATATTTTCATGTAAGTAGGGAATAGCTTAAGAAACAAAGTCTAGCCTATGACGATGTGCGTTTTTGTCTTGGGGGGTGGCTTCCACCCCCATTCGGGGGTGGACATTTTTTTGGTTAAAATAGTCACGGAAGAGGCTAGAGAACCTAATTTCAAGCAAAAACTATTCTATAATTATTTTTTGAAAACTCAATACTTTTTGAGTTGTTTGTGGTTGAAAATTGGCCATTTTCATTGAAAAATGACACCTTTTCGAAAGGAATTTTGCGATTACCTTAAAAACTATGCATCTAACAAAAAAACTATACAAAATATTTTTGTACCTTATAAAAAACAAAGAGATTCTTTCCTTCATGAATCTTCTAGTTTTAATACAAAAAGAGATGTGGTAGGTGAGAAGAGTTTGTTTTTTTGGTGCATGCTCAAATCGGTGTATTCAACTTGAAAAAACAGAGAAACGGTCGATTTTAGGTGTATAATGATACTAATAACTTTTGTAGTGCTTGAAAAGGCATTTAAAATGAGCAATATTAAATGTCAATTACATTTAAACTAAGCGAGATATGCTACAGAAATTGATGACTAATGTATTTAAGAAGAAATGAGAAGTATATTTAACCTCTCATCCATCAGAATTAAAATACATCGTTTTGCTTTTGCAATACTTTTTATTATAGAGTTATTTCTATGTCCAAAAACTTGGACTGGTTTAAAATGAACGGTTTTTAAAAAAATAAGGTCAAATTATACAGCGCATTTTTAAATTTTCTTGAAAATCTTCCTTTTTTTTCCATGTAAGTCTAAGATGATAAGAAATACGAAAAAAAGATACCACACAAAAATCTGGGGTTCTTTTAGATACAAATTTCGTTTCTATTTTTCATTACTGTATCTCTAATCATTTTCAAGTTACATGAAGAAAAAGGAAGATTTTTAAGAAAATTTAAAAATGTGCTCTATAATTTGACCTATTTCTTTTAAAAACCATTCATTTTATATCCGTCTAACTTTTTGAACATAGAAATAATACTATAATAAACGGTATTGTGGAAGGAAAACGATGCATTTACATTCGGGTAGATGGGGGTTAAAAATAAATTAGTTATCAATTTTGTTTGCAGCATATCTCGCTTAGTTTGAACGAAATGGATCTTTAATATTGCTCATTTTAAAGGTTTTTTCAAGTACTACAAAAGGTATTGATAGCATTATACACCTAAAATCGACTGTTTCTCTGTTATTTCAAGTTGAATACACCAATTTGGGTATGTATCAAAAAACAAACTCTTTTCATTTACCATAATATCTCTTTTTGTATTCTGTATAAGTGGAAGATTTGTGAAGGCAAGCGTCTTTTTTTTTATAACCTACAAAAACGTTTTATATAGTTTTTTTAGCTAGATGCATAGTTTTTAAGTTATTTGCGAAAAACCGTTCGAAAAGGTGTTATGTTTCAATGAAAATGGCCAATTTTCAACCACGAATAACTCAAAAGGTATTGAGTTTTCAAAAAAAAATTATAGAACAGATTTATGTTGTTGTTTTAACGTGGTAATTTTAACCAAAAAAATGTTCACTCCTGAGAAAGGATGGGAACCACCCCTAAGATAAAAGCAGACATCGGCATAGGGTAGATTTTGAATAAGGAGGTAAGTAGAGTCTATTTCCAAAATTTCATTAAAATGAATGCAGTAGGATAGAATTCGGAGGTAATATATCCTATTCTTTTTTTTTTTAAGTAAACCGCGTCAACCATGAAATGTTATTGGCGGGGAAGAATTGTACATAAAATCAGATGTTTGCTTATAACAACTAATTAAAATTGAGAACTTAAGCTTATTTTTTATTAGATTTTACAATTTAGTTAGTTTTAGAACAGAGCACTTTTCAGATCACTTGGTAAATCACTTTGAAGTCGTTCCAGGTGATAGAGTGGGAAACTAACAATAATGTGTTCGATTGTCAGAGAAATATTACAAACAGCACAATTTTTGTTGTTCTTTCTTTATTAAGTACTAGTGGGTTAACCTGGTATGTCCTATTCTCAAGCGGTGTTGTATGACTTGATCTCGTTGTCTTTGTGGCATTATCTCTTTTGGTGACAAATTTGGGTTGATGCGTTGTAGTTTGTTGTCGTCAAGTTGTTTCCATCTTTCGAGCCATATTCTCATTGAAAATTCTTTGATGGTGTTTTGAATGTCGGAATGAGGAATTTCTCGGAGCTATTTATCTGGTATATTCGTATAGCAGGCTTCTTTAGCTTCCCGATCAGCTTTTTCATTACCTGTTATGTCTACATGAGATGGAATCCAAACAAATTCTACCCGTTTATTCTTACTGTAAAGTTCTTCTAGATCAATTTTAATTTGGCATAGTATTGGGTGGTTTGCTGCTTCAAATTTGGGCTGGTTTGATATATGTTGTAGGGCTTTAGATATGACATACAATTCGGCGGAATATATGGAGTACTCCTTAGGTAGCTGGAACTGATGTTTAATTGTTTCGTCAACAAAAGCTGCGCCTAAAGTTTCCATTTCAGGAGTTTTTGACGCATTTGTATATATTTGGTAATATCTTTTGTACTTGTCTTTAATCTCTTGAAACCGTTGTAGAATTATATGTTATGAAGTATCAGATTTAGGATACAGTAGAAGATTTGTATTACATTTGTGGAGTTGTATGGTCCAAGGAGGAGGGTAGTTTATTTCATTGGAAATAACTTTCGGAAAATTGAAACCTGTGATTATTTTACTAAATGATGCAGAAAGAAAGGATTTTTGTTCAAAAATTAAATGAAAATTGTCAGAAAATTTGTAGGAGTAAGCAGGGTTATTAGAATTTGATTTTTTTTTATTTATCGTTGGAAGGAATATTTTCCTGTGATGCGTCAGTATCTTCAGAGGTGTCATCCTGAATACTAAAATCTTGGTTTATTTTACTAAGTAGTTTTTCCTTGATTCTTGTAATTCTAGATTTAATTGCTCTTTCGTTCAACATGGGATATATTTCAGATAGCATATGTCCCAACCCGTGTATATCCTGTGTGTATTCTAGGGCGTTCTACTGGGGTGGAAGAACCGTGAACGTCTTCTAAGAATGCTAGTAGTTGGGTGTAATTTAGTACATATGGTGGTGATGCATCCTGGATAAATTGTTTGACTGGTTGTAATAATGACTCAATATTAGTAGTTTCTGAAATGGATTTGTCTTATTTGATAATTTTTTTCTTCTTTTTAATTTGCACTGGTTTTGGTTTCGTGAATTCTATTGGTATAGTTTCTGTAGGAGTGGAGCTAGTTGGGGATAGCACTTCCGAGTGAGATCGTTTATTTTTATTATCGGTATCAGTGCTCACTTAAGCATCCATTTCTTCTCGAGATTCGTCATTTACATGTGTAATTTGATTTTGTTCGGGGCTAGTAGATGGTATTTGTGGAAGGAAATATTCCTCCGTTTGGAGCTTTTGATTATTTTGTGGATAAGAGGGATTTGAGGTACAGTCCAAGGAAACGTCACCAGTTTGGTGGCATTTGTAACAAATTAGTTTATCGGAACGAAAAATTCGATCTTCTTCTTCTTCAGGTGCCATCTCCGCTACGGAGGTTGGCAATCATCATAGCTATTTTAATTTTTGAGGCAGTAGCTCTAAATAGTTGTTTCGAGCTGCATCCAAACCACTCTCTCAGGTTCTTCAACCATGAAATTCGTCTTCTTCCGATGCTTCTTCTGCCATCTATCTTTCCCTGCATTATGAGTCGTAGGATGCCATACTTCTCGCCCCGCATCACATGTCCGAGATACTGTAGCTTCTTTTCTTTAATTGTAAGTTCAACTTCCTTTTCTTTACCTATTCTTCTCAGTACTTCATTGTTTGTAACTGTATCTACCCAGGAAACCCTCATAATTTTTCTATAGGTCCACATTTCAAAGGCGTTAAGTCGTCTCATTGTCTCTACATTTAACGTCCATGATTCCACTCCATAGTATAGAACACTATAGACGTAACATTTTGTTAGGCGTACTTTAAGAGCTAATGTTAAATCTTTGCTACATAGGACCTTTTCCATTTTTATAAAATTAGAACGTGCTTTTTCGATTCTGACTTTTATTTCTGCAGTGTAGTCGTTATTTTCTGTTATAAGTGTTCCTAGGTAAGTGTACTTTTTTACTCTTTCGATCTGCTGGCCCTCTACTATCAAGATTTCGTTAGTATTATGGTTGTTTTTACTAATTTTCATAAACTTCGTCTTTTTGATATTGAGAGAGAGTCCGTACTCCCTACTACACCTTACTATTTTACTCATGAGTCTTTGCAGGTGTTGTAAACTATCGGCTATTATTACTGTATCATCTGCATATCTGATGTTGTTAACTAAGACTCCATTTACTCTTATGCCGACTGTTTCATCTTCCAGAGTTTCTCGCATTACCTCTTCAGAATAAGTGTTAAATAATAGAGGTGATAGTATGCAGCCTTGCCTGACTCCTCTCTTTATTTCCATTTCTTCAGATGTTTCTTTTTCAATTCTTACTATTGCTCGCTGATTGTAATAGAGGTGTGTTATTAGTCTTAAATCTCTTTCATCTAGATTTTTATTTTTTAAGATTTCCATGAGTCGATCATGTTTTACTTTATCAAACGCCTTATTGTAGTCTATAAAACAGACGTAAAGAGGATGGTTAACATCCAAACATCTCTGTGTCAGCACGTTGAAGGAGAATAATGCCTCTCTGGTACCCATGCCATTGCGGAACCCATATTGAGTGTCACTAATATCCAGCTCCAGTTTAGAGTGTATTCTGGCGTGGATAATTTTCAATAGAATTTTCAAGGTATGTGACATTAAGCTTATGGTTCGGTAGTCACTGCATTCTTTTGCATTCACCTTCTTTGGCAAACACACAAAGGCTGATGTCAACATTTCTCTAGGGATGATTCCTGTAGTATAGATAGCGTTGAACAGTTCTACTATTATGTCCAGGTTTTTCTCGTTGACCAACTTTATCAGCTCGCTAGGCAATTCATCTGGACCAGCAGATTTATTGGTTTTCATAGAGTTTATTGCCTGACTAACCTCTGCTTTGGTTATCTCTGGGCCTACATCTCCCGTTTGGCTATCTACGGATGTACTAGCTTCTCTCTGGTCATGAAATAGTTCCTCGATATACTCTTTCCATCGTCGTAGTTTTCGTTTTGTCTCCATTATAATATTTCCATTTTTGTCGAGCAATACATTTGAGGTTCTTCTATTTCCTATTCCGGCTAGTTCTTTGACTTTTTTATGTAGGTTGAAGTTGTCATATGTCTTTTGCAGTTCTTCTATTTCTTTACATTTTTCAGAGAAGTAGGTTTCTTTAGCCTCCCTAATTTTTCTTCTTATTTGGTTTTGAAGCTGTTTATAGCGGGTCTTATTAATGGTTTTGTTTTTTCTTCTTTCATTCATCAACTCTAGAATTTCCTCCGTCATCCATTCTTCTTTCTTACATTTGGTTGTAGTAAGTACTTTCTTACTTGGTTCTAATATGGTTCTTGGTTCTAAAATTCGATACGAAATATTTTCAAAATCATTTAGGACGGAGTCGGGTACAGTAAAATTGTCTGTAGGTGCAAAGTAAACTTGTCTTCGAAAACTAAGTACATGGCTCTATTGCGGGTCTTGTATTCCAGCTCTAAGGAACGAAATCGGAGACATTAATTTAAAACCAAGATTGATTAAATACTGTTCGATTATGTTATGGGGTATAGATGGACATACTTGGGATAGAACTAATCTATTAGCGGGTGTAATTAGTTTACGTGCTTTGAATATATGTTCTCCAATTTTAATTTTACCATGTTGACTTAGAAAATCATCTACGACTTGTATGCTTGAAAGGTAGATGCATATTCTTCCGTTTGACATTTTCGATGAGAACAGTACATTTTTGGATGGACTATAGTTCCTACTACAATGGTGTACCCTTCTGTTCTTATTCCGTCTACTGCCGGTAAAATTATGGCCTGTTTTTTTGTTGGGAATTTTGTTAATGGTTGTTGCTTAGTGATGGTAGAATAACTAATGTTTTGCTGATCGGGATTAATTGATGGACCCCTGTAGTCAGAAGTACCACCTGCCATTTTGTCAAATTTAATCTTCTATCTTTTTTTAAATTTAAATTGAACTTTCATTTCAATAATTTTAATTTGAGTAGGTCCGACTCTGTTTATTTAAAAGTAAATTGTCGATCTAGTAATTAGCAAGATAATGCCAATAGTTGAAACTAGTTTTTAAATAATTAATAAATACGAAATATAAATAATGTTCTTCGTATGTATATAAAAACAATGCTTGTAGTCAAACTACTGCAAATTTGGAAACTGTACTTACAGCTATTAACAGATCACTGTACACTGGTTCTATATATTTCGGTTTATTATTTAAAGGGCCTAGCCGGGTAAGATGATGAAAAGTGCCCCCAACTCGATTCGAATTCCATATAGGTCACCGTTTAACATATATAGTGAAACTAACTTTCTGAAATTTTTAGCCCCCTAGGTGGTCATGTGACCCACCTAGAGCCTAATTAGGGTTTGTATGTTTTTATTTTTTATCTCAGCCGCATCGAGATCCAGCGAAAAACTTTAAATAAAAAAGTTGTAAGCTTTAAAAAGTTCTGTCCGAAAAATTTTTTTTTTAATTTTTGGCGGGAAATTAAAATTTTAGAACGATTTTAAAATTTTAAATGAGTATAAAAAAATAACTAAGACATCCGTTTTCACGAAAAAATATATAATATGTATTTTTGCATAATGTTTCACCTTGAATTTTTTCAAATTTTTAGAACTGGTGAAACGCGCCTTTAAAAATAAAAAACCGCATTTTTTCGGTTTTTTTTTTCATTTTTTGATACAATTTTATACATGTTTTTCAAAAAAGGTAACACCATTACTGGAGTAGGTAAAAAACTGAAAAATAATTGGGGTTTGCTTAATAAAAATTTTTTGTAACGCCATCCATTTTCAAGATACAGGGCGTTGAAGAAAACAAAATTTTACACATTTTTTACGATTTTGCCGAAACTACTGGCAACATTGTAATAATACTTGGCGGGTTTTAAGAAATAGTTATTGTGTATGTTTTGACATACAATTAAGGATTTGATATTCATCATTGGCACGCTTAGGGGTAATGATCTGAACTTTTCAAAGAAAAAAAGATTGTCAGGTACGCCACTGACATAGTTCAAATTAACAATCATTTTTGAATTCCTCGTTCAATTTGGGATAAAAAAACTATCTTCTCATTTTTTCATACGAGGCGCTGTTTTGCTGCAAAAAATAAAATATCTTAACGCTTCCAAAGTATTCGAATTAGTTTTTATAACGGATGTACGAGTTTATGTAGATTGTAGATGTAGAAACTAAATATGTAGTAGTATTTTATTTCATAGAAGTTCGAATACTTTGTAAGGGTTAAGATGTTTTATTTTTTGAATAAAAATGGCGCGTTGTATGAAAAAATAGTAGGATAGATTTTTTGTCACAAATTGAACGAGGAATTCAAAAACGATTGTTAATTTGAAATATGTCAGTGGCGTACTATCTTTTTTCTTTAAAAAGTTCAGACCATTACCCCTATTCGCGCCAATGATAACTTTAAAATTCTTAATTGTATGTCAAAAAATGCACAACAACTACCTCTTAAAACTCGCAAAATTTTATTACAATGTTGCCAGTAGTTTCGGCAAAATCGTAAAAAATGTGTAAAATTTTGTTTTCTTCAACGCCCTGTATCTTGAAAATGGATGGCAATACAAAAAATTTTTATTAAGCAAACCCCAATTATTTTTCAGTTTTTACCTATTCTAGTGACGGTGTTACCTTTTTTGAAAAACATGTATAAAATTGTATCAAAAAAACGAAAAAAAAACCGAAAAAATGCGATTTTTTATTTTTAAAGGTGCGTTTCACCAATTTTAAAAATTTGAAAAAATTCAAGGTGAAATATTATGCAAAAATACACGTTATATATTTTTTTTCGTAAAAACGAATATCTTAGTTATTTTTTTATACTCATTTAAAATTTTAAAATCGTTCTAAAATGTAAATTTCCCGCCAAAAATTAAAAAAAAATTTTTTTCGGACAGATCTTTTTAAAGCTTACAACTTTTTTATTTAAAGTTTTTCGCTAGTTCTCGATGCGGCTGAGATAAAAAATAAAAACATAAAAACCCTAATTAGGCTCTAGGTGGGTCACATGACCACCTAGGGGACTAAAAATTTTAGAAAAATAGTTTCACTATATATGCTAAACGTTGACCTATATGGAATTCGAATCGACTTGGGGGCACTTTTCATCATCTTACCCGGCTAGGCCCTTTACAATACTTCTTCTCAAAACTATAAAAGTTGTGGAGCTCAAAGTATTCCGACTTTTCTACCTGAAATTTCAGGACCGGATCCCACTGGCGTATTTATATTTTTGATTCACTTCTCATGTTAACAAATCTCTTATTATCAAGCCTTACAATAATTGCATCACAGAACGTTATTAACAGATTGTAATTTATTACATCATTTGGTAAATTTCTAAAAATCATATTAAAATTGAAATACCACAGACATAAAGCTCTCGGATTTTATTTATCGGTATATTTATCTATAATTTCTTTGAGAGTGAGCAAATATCACAAATTAAAAGTTAGAAGTTGTTTCCTCTCATTTATTACATGGAAGATTAATTTCGCTTGTCAACTTTATCTAGTTTCGAACGGTCGACAGGAGCAATTTTCCTCACCGTCCATTCAATCATGTCTAAAAATCTAGTCTCTGCTCGCTTCCGCATCGGAACGCAGGACGCTTCCAACGAATTTCACAAATTTCAGAATCCCCGGACCGAAGCAGTGACATCAAATTAATTGGAGACAAATAATTACTTTGCCTGCCGTCAATCTTTTCAGTCCATTCTGGTAAGTTCAAATTGAACGATCAGTTCTCGTTAAATATCGTTCAGTTTGCGCAAGGTATTAAATGAACAAGATAGAGATTAGCTCTACGTTGATGGGAATAATTTAAAGGGACGAGATCCGTCGGTTTTTTTTTCTGTCGCTTCGATAAAAATGTTAGGACTGCTGTAAATCTCTAATTTTCCTTTAAAACCTCGAAGCGTTGTATGTGATCGATAAATGTGTTATCCCCTTTAGTAGTTCTTTATTGCCTTTTTACTTGTTCAAACACTTGTTCACACCTGTCGTTGAATGTTTTAAAAAACTTGATATTTTAGTGTTTATTTTGTATTAATGCCATGTTAGTAATTACTTTTTTTACTTTTTCTTGTTTAACCTTTAAGTACTAGCATGGATTTTACATATATAAGAGATCGCATGACGCCTTACATGCACCATGGTTTAGTTTGTAGTCTATGTCGCAACATAGGAGGTCCCGTGGGCACTTTAAGCTCGCAGAGATTTGATGGTGGTATAATAGGTTTTTGGGCCGCTGAATCCAATGGAAGTAGCGTGGAAGCACAAATGTGGTGCGTTTAATTGTTATTAGCAAATTATGGTAAAATTAGGTGTTTTTCAGGAATTATTAGAAGCCCTGTAAATAAATTGATAGTGTTAAGGTCTTCTCTGGTGTATCTTTGGTCGCTGAATCGAATGCGACTAGTTGCGATTGCTCAAAATGTGTTTTTATTTTGTTAATACCAAAATAATTGTTTATTCGCCGAAAAGCTCGAAATGCGTTATCTACAGCAAATTTGTAGTCTGTTTCATAGTATTTTCATACGCTAAATCCATGGTCACTAGTCGTGTTAGCTTAAACCACGTTCCGACTTTGTTATTAATAAATTATTGCAAAAATAACGGTTTATAGTACGTTTACTCACGGTTTTTGCTCTAAATTTTAAAAAACCACATGGAATGACATGAAATTTGTCATGCACGTAGCTAACATGTCAAACAAAACAAGTGATATTGTGATGATGTGTGATTTTACCCTGGGGGTGAATTTCACCCCGTTTCGGGAGTGAAAAAAGAAACTTTTAAAATAAAACCGGAATTGGATAAACTGATTAATTCTAAGCAACTTTTGTTCTACACAGTTTTTTCACTAAGTCAATATTTTCGAGATATTTGCGAGTGAATATGTTCATTTTTCAACAAAAAAACCAAATAACTCGAAAAGTATTGACTTAGTGAAGTAGTATATTAAGTATGGAGAACGGTAAGGTTTTATACCGATCGAAGACAATTGTTTGGAGGAGAAGCGGAGCGACGACTCCAATTATTGTCTGAGATCGGTTACCCTTAACGTTCGACATGCTTATAACGTTTTTTGCACGATTAATACCATTATAAATTATAAAATTAAGCATTTTCGTCATATTGACTAGTTTCATTCATTTTATCAAGATAGATAATTTGGTTCTTAGTTACTAACTAGGGTGCATAACAACAATGGAGAATTGAGTTTTTATTTAGTTGTCAATAATTTGAAGTACAATTTTGATTATTATAAATTAAAATATGAGCAAAAGTGAATTTGAAGAAATTGAACGGGCTTGGGAAGAAGGGGGTTCCGCAATTATTCCCGAAAAATCCAAAATCCGTTATCAAAATACCTACCAAAGTTTTAAAAAATGGTGCGAAGGCAAGAATTTAAGAATCGAAGAAAAGACTCTATTGGCATATTCCGTTCAAAGACATATGCAGTTGAAAGCTCCTGGAAGCCTCTGGGCAGAATATTCAATAATTAAATCCACCGTTTTTCTTTATGATGGCATTGATATTTCCAAGTTTTCAACTTTGATCGCGTATTTGAAGAGAAAAAATGTTGGCTATAGACCTAAGAAAGCGAGCATTTTTACACGGAGCAATTTGAAAAATTTCTGATGGAAGCACCGGATAAAGAATTTCTAGTTCACAAGGTAATATAAGCTAGTTTAGGTAAAAGAAATACTGCAATGAAGATTTTTTCATAATTTGTAGGTCGCAATGATATTGGGAATATCTGGTGCCTGTAGAAGAGACGAATTATATAATATTACTATGAATGACATCCAACAAACCGATGGCTTAATGACTGTAAAAGTACCCAATACAAAAACGAACATCCAGCGTAATTTTACAGTCGTTAATAAACCAGACGATAAAATTCCATATTTAGAAATTCTGCAAAAGTATATAAAACTTCGTCCATTACAAGTAAAATCAAATCATTTGTTCTTAAGATACGCCAAAGGAAAATGTTGTGCTCAAGTAATAGGGAAAGGGACAATCGGGGGCTGGCCTTCTCAAATTGCCAAATTCTTAAATTTGCCAAATCCCGAGAACTATACTGGCCATTCGTTCAGGAGGACATCGGCAACGCTTTTGGCTAATAAAGATGTTGATGACCTCGGATTAAAGCGTCATGGAGGTTGACGTTCATCGACAGTGGCAGAAAGCTATGTAGAAGATTCTCTTTAAAATAAAATAGATTTTGCCGAAAAAATATTGTGCAATACTAGTAATACTACTAATGTATGCAATTCTGCAGGAGTTTCTGTTAGAAGTGAAACCACAGCCCAAACAAGTGGGATTTCATTAAATAATTTAACAAATTGTACCATAAGTTTCAATATTAATAAATAATTCGTTAGTTTTCTTTATTCTTTCAAAAAATAAATTAAAATTAAGAGATTTTTTAACTCGACGGTAAGTGACTTACTTACCGTCGAGTTGGAGTACTTACTTTCGGGTTGCTAGTAAATGTCACCTACTGACGTAAAATCTGTCACGGTAAACAGTCAAAAATAATCAATCGTGCAAAAAAACTGTATAGAACAAAAGTTGCTTAGAATTAATAAATATATCCACTTCCGGACAGCTACGTGCATGACAAATTTCATGTCATTCCAAGTGGTTTTTTAAAATTTAGAGGAAAAACCGTGAGTAAACGTACTCTAAACCGTAATTTTTGCAATAATTTATTAATAACAAAGTCGGAACTTGGTTTAAGCTGTCACGACTAGTGGCAATCGAGTTAGCGTATAAAAATACTATGAAAAAGACTACATAACAAACTTGCTGTAGATAGTGCATTTCGAACTTTTTGGCAAATAAACAATTATTTTGTTATTAACAAAATAAGAACATATTTTGAGTAATCGCGACTAGTCGCATTCGATTCAGCGACCAAAAATACACCAGAGAAGACCTTAAAACTCTCAATTTATTTAAAGGGCTTCTAATAATTCCTGAAAAACACCTAATTTTACCATAATTTGTTAATAACAATTAAGCGCACCACATTTAGGCTTCCAGACCACTTCCATTGGATTCAACGACCCAAAAAACCTATAATACCACCATCAAATCGCGGCGAGCTAAAAGTGCCCACGGGACCCCCTATGTTGCTACTAGACTATTATATCATTTCAAATTTCAATATTTTATTGTTTCATTTGGCTTCTATATAGTAATCTAATTCTATTAACTAAGGAGTTTATTTTAAAATATTATTTGTTTTAATCGGTACTGGTTTTATATAGATAAATATTATTTCGAAATATGTTATAAGCAGAATTTTTCAATTAATTGAATGTGTGTATGTAAAAATATGTTATGGTACCTTTGATGATAAATTGCTCTTCTTCTCCCAGTGCACTGGACTCTGCAATGCAACTGATTGAACTGCGTTTCTTTGATGTGCTTGGATGGATAAAACTGCGTGGAGAGACGGAACAAGTAAAAAATGTTTTCTTTGTACAAAATAAAATATTTTGTTTAAAAAAAAAACGTTAAAGAGAAAAGAAAGCTAATATAAGAAAAGAAACTATTACCTATAATGATTGTAAAATTTAGTACAGATAAACTGCTCGTCAAAAGTTAGGCATATAGAAAATTATGCTGATTTTCACAGTTGATTTTTTCGAGAACAGACGGATTCCGCTATTTTTTTTATTTTAGATTTTTCTTTAGTATTTACACAATTGTAAAACGGTTTACTCAAATCTATTTTTTGTACTTATACCGGGTGGAAGAAAAGAAATGTTTTTCTTATGTTAAGTTTGAGACACCATGTAGGGAGATCGAGGTACAAATGTGAGTATACATCGGAATTGTATTGTAGTCTTATTAGGGGAGTGCAATTAGAACGAAAAGATACAACGTTTCGGAAAAAAAAAACAAGGTTATATTTTTCTAAAACTTTTTTTGTTAGTTTATAAATATGTTAAAGTAAAAAGTTCTACTCACAAATTTCGCCGCTAATTGTTTATTAATTGTTTAAACAATAACAATTGTTTTGTATAAATAATGTTAAGAATATGGGTGAATTCAACATTTTATTTTGATAAAAAATGTTTTTGTTTTAGTTTTGATTATGCGGAACCCGAATCTGACATTACAATTTGCAAATTCAAAATGGCGGGTTTTTTCCTAAGAATCCTTAAAAAGTAGTTCTAAAATCCGAATTTTTCTTATAAAGCGTGTTTGTTTGCATATATATGGATATTTTTGAGAGGTTGCTGCACCTGAATCAAATTTTGATAATTTAAATTATAAAATGGCAGATCCAAAATGGCGGATAACTTAAAAAATAGTTTTAAAATCATAATTACTTTACAAAATGTATTTATTTCTACATATATTTATTTTTTAGTGCTTTGATAATTGAACTTAAATGTTAACATTATAAACTATAAAATGGCGGATCCAAAATGCGGAGTTTCTAAAAAGAACATAAAAAAGAACATTTTTGTAAAACATTTATTGTCTTTATTTTTAACAGGTTGTTGAATCTGAATGAAAGATTAAAAATTTAAATTTCAAAATGGCGGATCCAAAATGGCGGATATTTAAATGAAAAACAAGTAGAATCCAATCAAACAAATATGGAATTTCATTCTTAAAAAAAAGATAAACAAATAATTTTCACAATAATATTAAAAATTAAAATATATTGGAAAGAATATTAAAAAAAAACAAATTTTCGATTAGAAGGATATAATTACATATTGGAACATAGTTTTTAATTCCAAACAACTTTTTTTGCAAAAATTTTCGATATTGTGAAATATAAAGGTACTTTACTCTTGAGTGAAATTCATATTTTTTGACATACCTCGTACAAAATTAACAAAATTTAATATTTGATGGTTGAATCTTATGTTATATACGATGCAGAGTATTTTATAAAAAATAACTTTTTTTCGTTAAACTGATATTTAAAAAGTTATCAATAGGTTCCAAGTTACGCAGACATACTGTATAAGAGCTAAAAAAAATTTTTTTTGTTGAACATTTATTATTGTTGAAGCTTATTATTAAATGTATTTTGGGTAAGTTTAACAGAAAAAAGTTTTGATCACTCTGTATATACATTTTTTCAGCTGGTAATTTCCGGTTTTTGTATTACATTTTTGTTATCTTTCTTAGTTTTCTCAAAAATAAATTGTTTATTTCAATTTTAAACTAAAATAATTCAGTGTTTTTTAAAGATTGCATCCCAAGATTTAAAAAAATAGCAAAAAAATTGTATTAGATTTATTCAAACTTGAGTAATACCGTCTTAAAGTGGTGGGAATTCTGTAAAACTACGAAATTTTCAAAAATTACATTTTTTGAGACATCGTATTATTTGAATTAAATTTTTGAGATTTTTTTTGAATAAAACATCGTTTAGCAAGATGATTGGGAGTTAAGTTGTGCAAATTTGAGAGTTTTATAAGTAAAATTGTATTAGTTCCACATTTTTAAATCATTTTTAAACAAAATTCATGTAAGGCTCACTTTCAGCCCACACCGTACTTATGTCCATACATTTTATTTCTTTTTATTACAACCATAAGATAGCTTATTTCATCTTATTTCATGTCCAATTTGTAAAATTTCTTTTGATCCATTAGTTAAAGAATTACATTAAAAAAACTCAACCGTGCACTTCTTTCAACGCTAGTTTACAGTGCGCCAATGTGTGTGAGAAGGGTGACCTTAGCGTTATAAATAAAAAATTACAGAAGCTAGAGATTTTATTTTAGAAAAATCTTTATATAAGGTTTTTTTTGTAAAATTTTCTGAGTTTTTCAATGGTCAAATCAGTTTTTTTCTAAAAATTATATTTTCGGAGTTATTTAAAAAAACATCTAACTCCGCTGTTCATTTGTTTAATAAAAATGAAGCACCCACTTCTCGAGTAGAACTTTTTGATATGTTGTTTATTAAACATTTTTTAATGAAATTACAAAAAGTTTTATCTTGTTTGATTTTTTCCGAAGTGAAAATCTAAATGCACTCCCCTATATGTTTTGTGAACATGTTGTTGTTTAAATGTCCCTGATATCTTTAGAAACAAAAAAAATAGACGGTTTTGTAATTTAACATGTGTTTTTAACCGGAACAAAAGTTTGAGACACCTTGTAGGGAGAAAAAGGCACAAAGGTGAGTATACCTCGATATTATATTGTAGTCGCGAATTTTGTCATAAAGAAACTAGACGGTACTACTCTTTAATATGTGTTTCTATGTTTCACATGTGTGATGTGATGCATGTCGTCAGTTAAAACACATATTAAAGAGTAATACCGTAAAGTTACTTTGTTGTTAAAGATATTAGAGAAATAAAAAAATAAAATATTCACAAAATATGAGACTACAACATAATATCGAGGTATACTCATCTTTGTGCCTTTTCTCCCTACAAAGTGTCTCAAACATTTGTTTCGAATAAAACACATGTTAAATTACAAAAACGTCTATTTTTTTTCGTTTCGAAAGATATCAGGGACATTCAAAAAACAAAATGTTCACAAAGCATAGCACTACAATACGATTTAGATGTATACTCACATTTGTACCTCGTCCTCCCTACAGGGCGTCTCAAACTTAGTATAAGAAAAACATTTCTTTTCTTCCACACGGTATAGGTACAAAAAAAGTTTCAGTAAACCTTTGCATAACTGTGTAAATACTAAAGAAAAATCTAAAATAATAAAAAAAAATTTCTATTAAAAATCTTGAGTTTGATTGAGATTAATCATGAGTATTCGTAGAAAAAGGTTGTAAGTCGCCTAACAACCATTTTACAATCTCTGTGTTAATTATTTTTTCCCGTTTAACTATTAGAAGGTTGTATGTTTTGAGTTACTTGCAGTATAGCTGGGAGAAAATGTGTTTTTAAGGGATATTTAAACAAAATATCAACTAACAATTTTTACAATTTTAATTGGAAATTATCAATTTTACAATAACAATAATATTATATCACAATGAAAAAATCATGGCATAAAATATCTCAAATTTTTCGCATTTTTATTGCGTATCTGTTAATATTTAATTCTAGACCATTTTACTTGATTACTTTAGTCTTTTACTATTAATATCTACTTCAAAATTAACATGTGTGTCCTTAAATAGATTAAAATTTAGAATTTGGTTCTGATTTCATTCAGTTACGGATTTAGGCTTGCCTGATGCTTTGGCATATCGTATCATGGTTATCGTATCATGTGTAATATTAATATTACACTGCTTCACTATATAGAAGTATGTAGCAAAAACCATTCTATGTTTATTTTGTCCACCGCAATTATCAAAATGGAAAAAAGTCTTTAAATCCTTTTTTTATTTTCATTTTTATAAATTGACTTATGAGATACACCATAATAAATTAAACATACGTGCAACAAAGTTGTAACTCATTTAACAACTTTGTTAATCGTCAAATATAAAGAGAGTAAATATTTAACATAGGGGGTATCCAGTGTTACTGCCTTTTTCACGCTAAAATGGCACACGTAAGTTAAAATACAACTTTTTTTAATGTAGTAATAGCCAACCTATTGAGAATTAAACTATGTCGCTTATATTGACGTGTGCGCAATTTTTTGCTGAATACGCCTGTGTTGAAACCTGAAAGTAGATATAACTTGAGTTACAACCTTGTTCAATGGGGGTGTCGATATGGTATTAATTGATCTTGAGAAAGCGTATAAGAGAGTTCCTCGGGAGATTCTGTGGTGGGCACTCAATAAGAAAGGAGTCCCTGGTGAATATGTAAAGATTGTGAGCGATATGTTTGAGGGAGTAACGACTAGTGTTAGGACAGGTGTGGGAGAGACTGATAAATTTCATGTGAAAGTAGGATTGCACCAAGGCTCGGTGCTTAGTCCGTATTTATTCTCATTAGTTTTGGACCAGATAACAGCGAAACTACAGGGTACCATTCCATGGTGCTTAATGTATGCTGATGATGTCGTGTTAGTAGGAAATAGTGAAAGAGACTTAGAACAAAAACTGGAAGATTGGAGGCAACTTCCCTAACTTTTGACGATCAGTTTTTTTTGCATATTCAGTGCAGACGTTTTTTCTGCAGTTTGAACATATTTGTTTGGAATGCCCATTTATTGATCACAAACATATGTAGCATCTTCTTCTTTCACCCGTAGTCGGCAGTTCATCTCAGTGGCAGATCTATGGGGGGAGGACAATAAGAAAATTTCCTCCTAAAAATCCAAAATTCAATAAACTTACCATAGACAGACAAATTCAACCCAATAAACACCCTAGTTAGGATAATTAGGGAAATTTAATCCATTTAGATTATTATGTAGTTTGGGTTTACCTTTTTTATATCTTTTGGTTGGTGTTTAATAACTGGTTCGTCTACTTCCGGCTTTACCTCTAACCGTTCAAAAATTAGTGTTCAAATTTTGCTTGAAAGTAGCGGACCTTCCATGTTTTTTTTTGTCTTTTACTGATTTCCCAATTATTTTGAAAAATTTCTTCTCTGCGTACAGGGACTTTTATTATGGTCACGAATAATCAATCCATTTATTGCTCAAATGTTGATCAACTGTGAAAATATAACCGCGGGCAACATTTTTGTTCTCCTTCCCTCACTTAAACACTTATCCACACCTGTCGTGGGATATAAAGTTTTGAATAAATTAATGTTTAGTGCTTATTTTGTATTAATGTCATGGTAATAATAATTACTTTTTGTATAAAATATTTTATTTTTCAAAAAAATGTTAAATGTTAGACAAACATTATATTATAAGAAAATAAGCTAAAACCCAATGAGTGTACAGTAACATTCAGTATACAGATATTTGTACTTGTTCAGAGCAGACGTATTTTCTGCTGTTTCAACATATTTGTTCGGAATGTCGATTTACGCTGGAAAGCTATTCTTGTCGGGATCAGCTTTACACAGGTCCCGACCACCTAGCTGCCCCGCCAATTGCCTAGGGCAGCGTTTCCCAACCGGTGGGTGGCGGATGGATTTCAGGTGGGTCGTGGCGTATCTCTTACAGTAGCTGAATAACGTAAATATGCATCATCATGGGTGAGCGATGGGTCGCGAATATGAAAAAACATCAAAAGGTGGGTCGCCAGACATAAAAGGTTAGGAACCACTGGCCTAGGGCATTTTTTTGAATTTTTTTGAATTGCAGCGTTAGGGAAAATTCCTCAGAAGGATCTTTGGACCTTATCACGATCCTAATAGTGTAACGTTTCAATCAACTGGTTGAACGTTACACCAAGCTCCGCTTGGTATTTGTCCCTCGTACTCTATATTTCTACAAGCGACCCTACTATCCTTAAATTAATTTTTGTTCAATTCTTCTAAGGTATTTAAGCCGATAAAAATTTGTACTCGCTCTTTTTCCATTACCACGTAAATAACCAACAATATCGGCATAAATTATTGTGTTTGTGTTTAGGCCGTTAGATATACTATTATAAGAGCTGTGAGACATTTTTGAGTAGGTATTTTAGGCAACCTGAAACTTTTTCAGGTGACTCTTCTATGATAGCCTAATACAAAAATGCAGGTCTGGCTGGAGGATAGCGGTTATTTTCCCCAAAATTCCCCCCCCAAAATTAAACAAAAGGGTAAAAATTGTTATTACAAAAAATATCATTGATATGACTTGAAAGTAAATTTAAATATTCAAATATAAAGAAACTAAACAGGCCAGGCGATTTGAGGGAGATTTTAACTCTGGAAGATACTTGAATGGGCGCCCCAGGATTATTTTCAGGGGGTGCATCTGAACTTCAAAAAATTTCATCTGAATCTGTACATACTATTAACGAGTATAAAATATACAACTATACAATATACATGCATAGCTATGTACATTCCTTCCGGACAGGGAGGTGCAATTGTTATTTTGACAGGGTATTTTTTAATTTTAAAAATAAATATTCTAAAAAAAGACAGGTTTTTTTGGTAAAATTTTCCAATTGCCATGTGATCAAACAAATTACGCGTGCATATAAATGAAAACCGCTATAAGTAAGCAGCAGTGTGAGAAAGAGCCTATACCGATAGCTGTTTGCATCCTCTGTTGAGCTGAGCGAGTTCGTTCGCTAGAGAAAATCACGTGACCTGGCGATATCCATGTTGTTGTGCCTCGAAACGCTAGAGTAATTATTATATTTATGGTTTTTAAGTAATTTTTCTTAATTAAAGGAAAATAATACGTACTATACAATAGATTTTGCAAATATGATCGAAAAACACAAATTTATTAAAAAAACTAAGTTTTCAATCTAATAGCACATAAAACAACATCCAAAAATGTTATTCTACATCCTACCAGCTTGAAAACAATGGGAAACTTCTCTGGTAACACCTCCGAGGCTTCTACAATTTGCAAGCCATAACGGATGCTGAGACTAAGGAATGTGAGGGAATTTTACAATTTATAATTCACGTCCCATCTGCTCAGCGCGGTAAAGTTCCAGCGACAATGGTTCCCTTCGTACTCCAATCGGAGTAAACATGTAAATCAAAAATGAATAACCATTTTCAATTTCGTTGCAACACGAAACTACAGCCGCATCATCATTACAAATTTATTATTATAAATATATAGGTAGAAAAGTATAAAACTATAAACTAAATTAATTGTGTGCCCGAATCTTGTACTTCTTCTTCAAACTCCTCATCTGAGCTTAAATGTTCATTCTTTTTTCTTCGTCGTACTTCCCTCGGGACTCAGATTCCTCTTCTACATGATATGTAAATAGTTGCAATATGTATTTAGAATTAATTAACAATTAATCAGTGCGAAGCGTAGACAATCACGGGCGCATCTGAAGAAAGACTTGCCATTGTTGAGATGTGGTGTTATCGAATAATGTAAAAAATATCATTGACACAACACTTAACAAACAGGGAAACATTAAGAAAGATGAAAAAGGCCAAAGAAATGCTCAACACTATGAAGGAAAGAAAAATGAGCTAAAATAAATATACATTCTCTTCTTCTTCGTCAGACTCCACTCGAGACTCAGATTCTTCTACCTGATCTGTAAATAGTTGTAATATGTATTTAGAATTAATGAAAAATTAATTAGTGATAAATTGATTGAGTTGCTACGTATTCTTACTTATCTAACCAATGCTTAATATTTTTCCTTATATAAACAATCACATCACGTTTTTTATTTCTTAGTATATGACCAAAGTAGGTCATGTTTCTTTCCTTTATAGTGTTGAGTATTTCCTTTGCCTTTTTCATCTTTCTTAATGTTTCCGTGTTTGTTACGTATGTCCATGATATATTTAACATTACTTGATAACTCCACATCTCAACAACGGCAAGTCTTTCTTCAGATGCGCCCGTGATTGTCCTGACTTCGACTCCGTATAAAAGGACGGAGAATACGTAGCAACTAAACTAATTAATCACTAATTAATTTTTAATTAATTCTAAATACATATTACAACTACCTACAGGTCATGTAGAAGAGGAATCTGAGTCTTGAGGGGAGTCTGACGAAGAAGAAAAGAATGAATATTAAAGCTCAGATAAAGAGTTTGAAGAAGAAGTATAAGATTCGGACACAGAATTAATTTATTTTGTAGTTTTATACTTTTCTTCCTATATATTTAGAATAATAAATTTGACTTTTTCTATCATATTTGCAAAATCTATTGTATATTACGTATTATTTTTCTTTAGTTAAGAAAAAGTTGCTTTAAAAACTATAATATATAATAATTACTCTAACTTTTCGAGGAACAACAACATGGATATCGCCAGGTCACGTGATTTTTCTCGAGCCAACGGACTCGCTCAACTACAACAGATGACGCAAACAGCTATCGGTATACGATCTTTCTCACACTGCTGCTTACCTATAGCGCTTTTCATTTATATGCACGCGTAATTTGTTTGATCACCTGGCAGTTGGAAAATTTCACCAAAAAAAAACCTGTCTTTTTTAGAATATTTATTTTTAATATTAAAAAATACCCTGTCAAAATAACAATTGCACCTCCCTATCCGGAAGGAATGTACATAGCTATGCATGTACAGTTGTATATTTTATACTGGTTAATACTATGTACAGATTCAGATGAAATCTTCTGAAGTTCAGATGCATCCCCTGAAAATAATCCTGGGGCGCCCATGCAAGTATCTTGCAGAGTTAAAATCGCCCTCAAATCGCCTGGCCTGTTTATTTTCTTTATATTTGAATATTTAAATTTACTTTAAAGTCACGTCAATGATATTTTTTGTAATAACAATTTTTACCCTTTTGTTTAACTTTGGGGGGGGATTTTTGGGAAAAATAACCCCTACCCTCCAGCCAGACCGGCATTTTTGTATTAGGCTATCATGGAAGAGTCACCTGCAAAATTTTCAGGTTGCCTAAAATACCTACTCAAAAATGTCTCACAGCTCTTGGACCATACAGTTAAGTTTGACTATCTAGTTTAAGCCTCAGTTTTTTTACTGATTTCTTTTGCACAGCAGATAACTACTTTCTTCCTTGAAATAAAGCTTTAAAAACTTTTCTAATTTTATTTCTTTTGCTTTGGTATATAATATATTACTTTATTTCTTGTACATTGTTATAATATTTTACTAATAGAATTCTTTCTGTTTCTTTTTAAATTTAATACTCGTTTCTCCCAGCAGTGTGGTGTTGCTTAATGCCCTGGTCTTTCTCTGATCAGACTTGTGCATTTGTATGTTAATATACACTAAGCATCAAAATTAATGCCCCACCTTAAAAATGGGACATTTTTAATGTCTTGTATTTCCTAAACCTATTGTCCGATTTTAGTGATTTTTTAAATATGTTATAGCTTTATTCTTCAAGAATATCGATGTAATAATATTGTTGCTAAACAGATAAGTGTCATTGTATACCGGATGTAACAATTATAGTGTGTTTTTTCCTCAAAGTTTGGAACACCCTGTGGAATATTCTGGTGTATATGAAATATTTAATTTAAAACTCAACTATAACTTTAGGATTTCTTAACATCATGCTTTTGGATTCATTTGCTTATATTGGATAATAAAAAAGTTAGGTACTTTAACATCTAGCAACGTTCTTCATCAATCCTGGGTGTTTCTAAGTAAGTACGACAAACTTTAGGGAGTAATTCTGCATGAAAAAATAATGACCGTCTGCTTTATAAACATATGTCCGCAAATGCTTCGTTTCCGAGATACGGGATATGGAATATTTTTCTTACAAACTGACGATTTATTTATTACTCTAAAACCGGTTGAGATATGCAAATACCATTTGGTAGGTTTTAAGAGGTAGTTATTGCGCATTTTTTTGGAAACAATTAGGAATTTTATATTCACCATTGGCGTGCATACGCGTAATATGACCGGGTAATATGACCCGTATTCACGCCAATGGTAAATATAAAATTCTTAGTTGTATGTCAAAAAATGCGCAATAACTACCTCTTAAGACCTTCTAAATTTTATTTGCATATCTCGACCGGTTTTAGAGCAATAAATAAATCGTCAGTTTGTAAGATAACATACCGTATCTCGGAAACGAAGCATTTGCGGGCATATGTTTATAAAGCGAATTGTCATTATTTTTTCATGAAAAATTACCCTTAACGTTTGTCGCATTTATTTAGAAACACCCTCTATTGATGAATAACATGGCTAGTTGTTAGAGTACTTAACTTTTTTATTATCCCACATAAACGAATGAATCGAGAAGCAAAATGTTAAGAAAGCCTAAGGATATAGTCAAGTTTTAATTTCAATATTTTATATACGCTAGAATATTCCACAGGGTGTTCCAAACTTTGTGGAAAAAACACACTATCATTGTTACACCCGGTATACAATGACACTTAACTGTTTAGCAATCATTTTATTACATCGATATTCTTGAAGAAAAAAGCTATAATATACTAAAAAAATCACTCAAATAGGACAACAGGTTTAGGAAATACAAGATATCAGAAATGTCCCATTTTTAAGGTGGTGCGTTAATTTTGATGCTTAGTGTAGAAAGAAAGAAATAAACAACGTATTACCAATATGGTAAATGGTATACACAATAAATATTATTTTACTTAGTTTTTTTTCCTATACGTGGTCTGTACCTATAAGCCGTATTTATTAACTTCTAAAGTCATAATTGAGCGTACAAAAAATACAACGTTTTAAAATATACAGCTCCAAGTAGTAAATTATTATAGTTAACTCGTCACTTGTGTACAAATAGATCATTAAACAGAGAAAAGAAGTCATGAAAAAGAACTTCAAATATTGAAATCAGAAATTGAGGTGGCAGTGAAAAAGCTAAAATCCTGAAAAGCAGAAGGAGAAGACGAAATAACAGCTGAAACACTCCAGAAAATGGGAAAATTAAGGACGGACATAATGCTTAAAATTTGCAATGAGCTATAGCCATGGCATACCGGAAAGTAGCCAAATGACTGGGGTATGGGTAAGGTTCCCCGACAGATCGCAATAATTAATGTATACTAAGTAGTATTGATATCACACGCGTCTAAAGTACTTCTAACCATCATCAATGAAAGATTAAAAATAATTCTCTTACCACAAATTCCCCAAACAATGCGGATTCGTCCCAAGTAGAGGAAAAAGAGAACACATTCTTTATATTTGTCAGGGTATCGAAGAATCTCGAGAGTTTAACAAAGAAACATATATTTTTGCTTTGCTGACTCTAACGCCTTCAATACCGTGAAATGGGATAAAATGTAGCATATGCATAGATAAATGGGTTCCAGAACATCTAATCCATTTTTACTGTACGTAAGTAATACTGCTAATATAAGATATAAAAAAACTCAAAAAACTTCAAATTAAAATCTGGAGTTCGACAGGGACGCCACTACATCCTTACAAAGGAGAAAATATAGGGCAGGAGAATCGCCACCTATGCCATTTTCCGAAGATAAATCGTTAACATTCAAATGAGTTGTGCAGCTTTTCTCGTTTGACCATAAGTCGATGTGGTAGGAAGCCAAGTAACGCTTTTATAGCGGAATTGAGTGTCTAACTGATCTGACTAATATTCGTACCTAAGAGAAATTAACTATACCCAGACAAAATAGTAGCTACACTATTTATAAAAATCTGATCGCAAATACAATACACTTTATATTCCAATTAATATTCCTATTACCCATGCCTATTTAAGAACTTTAATATTGGAAAGTTAAGACGTTTAAACCTCTTCCTGATAACTAAAGTTTAATTATCCACTTGCACTGTATCTTTCGTTTTTCAATTACTTTTAAGTTTATAGAGTTCGTAACAAATTTCAAAGAGGATTTTAAGCGATATACCCTACATAAGATGAGTTACCTAAGTAGTAAACTTTGTCATCTCAATATCCTCAGGGATTTAATTTGCCCCACCTAACTATTAATACATATTTAATAAACCTAGTGATTATTGATTTTGTAGAACCGGCAGGAAACAGTAAGAAGTATTTTTAAATAACAGGTAAAATGGCAATCAACAATAGATTAGAAAATTTACTATTTTATTTGGGAACCAAGCCACAATAATTTAAATTGAAAACAAATACTTACCACGTCGGCGTCGGGATAGTATCAAGAGGTTTTGTTTTCCTGTTTTTTCCTCGTACTCTGGGCTAATTAGCAAAATACGAGGAAAAGTTATTTACCAGCAATTTTATTGCTGGAATTGTATCTTAATATTGTATGTATTAATAATATAGGTATGCAAAGTCCGCAGATAGTGTGCTACTTTTTTTATAAACAAAATGGCGCCCGAAAATCGTGTTTTTTTTTCAATTTTTGCTCTATAACTCCAAAGATTTTAACTCTACACCAAAACACCCAAATAAAAATTCACCGCAATTAACTTCTGCATAGAGACGTGTTTTTCCCGATTCACTTGGAAGAAAACTTTCCCCGGAAAAAGCGGGTTTTTTCAACAAAATCTTTAATTTTCAACTAAAATTTTAGATAAGTAATTGTTAACAAATAATCAAATAACTTGGTAATGTAAAAGCCCTTTTCATATAGATTACAATTTCAGAAGCCGATGAAAATTGAATGAAAAGTTTAGCAACAATTGAATGTTAATTAAAAATTTACGGTCGCTATAATAACGACAATAATTATGGTGCATAAGAATAAATAAAATTTTTTCATAAAGCAACACTATACCTATCTAATATACTTTACAGAATTGAAATTGGAGTATTTAAGCGGCCTCAGGAATATTTTAATATTATAAACAATTTTTTGGCTTATAATCAAATAGAATATCTCGGGAAATATTAAACTAAATTAAATTATGAAAACGGTATTCGAAAAAGAGCGGCGGGACGCTTCTTCTAAAAGAAAAAACGTTTAATTATGGTGAGCAGTTCCTGAGATACAACCGGTCAAAGTTGACCGGAATTTACGGCAAAGATATAAACAAGAGGATCATAATTTTCAAACCATCACCTTTTTATTTTTGTCCTCTTTCTCCTCACCAATTCTCATATCTTTAAAATGCTCATAACATATATTATTATAATAAAAACTACCGATAATACGTGTGAAAATTGCCAAAAATAGCAAAATTCCAATCAAAAATTAGGTTGGAGAAAATGTAACCCTCAAAGTTCACAATCGGTATACGTTAAAAAAATGCATTTTCTCGGCTTCTCATGGAGCAATTTCCTTCATTCTTTTTTTATTCCCTAATAACTCGAGTAGAGCCATCGAACTAATGCATTACTAATTGTCAAACTTGCTTTTGTTTTGATATAATATATTAATTTATTTATTATAACACAATATTTCAATTTGTAACAGAAAACTACATATTCTTTCCAGTTGTAAGCTTTTTTTTAGATAAACTTACTACAAGTGTACCTTTTAAAGTTAAAAACATAAATATTCTCATTTGAAAGCTGTATAATTATTTAAACAATTTTTATTTAAACAAATTAAAATTTTGTGTTATAATAAATAAATTAATTTATTATAACAAAACAAAAGCAAGTTTGACATTTAATAATGCGTTAGTTCGATGGACCTACTCGAGTTACTTGGGAACAAAAAAAGAATGAAGGAAATTGCTTCATGGAAAGCCGAGAAATTGCATTTTTTTAACGTATACCGATTTTGAACTTTGAGGGTTACATTTTCTCCAACCTAATTTTTGATTGGAATTTTGCTATTTTTGACAATTTTCACACGTATTATCGATAGTTTTTATTATAATAATATATGTTATAAGTATTTTAAGGATATGAAAATTGGTATGGAGAAAGAGGACAAAAATAAAAAGGTGACGGTTTAAAAATTATGATTCTGTTGTTTATATCTTTGCCGTAAATTCCGGTCAAATTTGACCGGTTGTATCTCAGGAACTACTCATCATAATTAAATGTTTTTCTTTTAAAAGAAGCGTTCTACCACTGCTTTTCGAATACCGTTTTTATAATTTAATTTAGTTTAATATTTCCCGAGATATTCTATATGTTTATAAGCCAAAAAATTCTTTATAACTTTAAAATATTCCTGAGGCCGCTTAAATAGTCCAATTTTAATTCTGTAAAGTACATTAGATAGGTATAGTATCTTTTTATGAAAAAATCATAGTTATTCTTATGTATCGTAATTATTGTCGTTATTGTAGCGACCGTAAATTTTTAATTAACGATTCAATTGTTGCTAAACTGTTTATTCGATTTCCATCGGCTTCTGGAATTATAATCTATACGAAAGGGGCTTTGACATTACCAAGTTATTTAATTATTGATTAACAATTACTTATCTAAAAGTTTAGTTGAAAATTAACGATTTTGTTGGAAAACCCCGCTTTTTCCGGGGAAAGTTTTCATCGAAGTAAATCGGAAAAAACACGTCTCTTTGCAGAATTTAATTGCGGTGAATTTTTATTTAAGTGTTTTTGGTGTAAAGTTAAAATCATTGGAGTTATAGAGCAAAAATTGAAAAAAACACGATTTTCGGGCGCCATTTTGTTTATAAAAAAAGTAGCACACTATCTGCGGACTTTGTATACCTATATTATTAATATATACAATCATAAGATTCGATTCCAGCAATAAAATTTCTGGTAAATAACTTTTCCCAAAAATGGCCTATTCTCCGATAATCAGCCCAGACTATAATGCGATATGATATTTATAACATAATAAGGGATTGCTGTGAGATGTATGTTTTGCAATTTTATTAACTATTGAAAATCTTTAGTTTGATTAGGATACAACCTTGTTATTAAACATAATTATTCGTAGAAAAAGGTGGTAACTGCCTAACAACCATTTTACACCCTCCGTGTTAATTATTGTTCCTGTTTTACTATTAAAAGTTTATATGTTTTGAGTTATTGGCAATATAGGTAGGAGAAAATTAGTTTTTATGGCATACTTAAACAAAATATCAACTCACAGGTTTCACAATTTTAATTAGAAATTATAAATTTTACAATAAAAATAATATATCACTATAAAAAAAAACATGCTATAAAATATCTCAGATTTTTCGCATTTTTATTGCTTATCTGTAAATATTTAATTTTAGACCATTTTGCTTTATTACTTTATTCTTTTACTATTAATATCTACTTCAAAATTAACATGTGTATCCTTAAATAGGTTAAAATTTAGAAATTGCTTTTGATTTATTTTAGTTACGGATTAAGGCTTGCCTGATGCTTTGGCACATCGTATGATGGTTATCCATTGATCTGGAGCATATCGACTGTGTACATGCATAATGTCCTATCTGAATTTTTTCTCATTTTTCATTTTTTGCTTCATTTGAACCTAACCACTAAAATACATCATTGCAATATAGTTACAGATAACCAGTCATTTAATTTGGCGCTAATTTTAGCTCTTTTATTAGGTCCTAACTGCCGAGCAACAAGAATTCGGTCCTAACTGTCATGAAGAAGAGACTATGTCATGGAGAAAATTGCAAAGCCAGACCGCAAAATAAAATAGTTTTTACTCTCCCCTGAAAAGTTGTCCAAAATCATATAGGACATTATGCAGGTACACAGTCGATATACGACTTAATGTTTTTCCGTTTTTCTATAAGGGCATGCATTGAATCACCCTTGTTGTGTGTATGTGCTAACAAAAAATACATATGTGTAATGTTAATATTAAACTATTTCACTATATAGAAGTAGGTACCAAAAATTGTTCTACACTTATTTTGTCCACTGCAACTATCAAAAAGGAAAAAAAACCGTAAATACTTTTTTATTTTCATTTCGATAAATTGACTTATGAAATGCACCATATTTTGATTATTTTATAAATTAAACATACGTGCAACAAAGTTGTAACTCATTTCGCAAATAACTCAAAAAGTAAGTATTTGGTCAAATAAAAATTCTTATCAAAAATATAGCACGTAAAAAAGTGAAAAACATGGTATATATATTACGTCACTATACCTAGTAGAAGCAGAGTTATACCTAATGAAATATAGATTCATATTCGTCAAATTCCAAATCGAATATTTTAACGTGACATAACCAAAAAACAGGCACTTTTTTGGGCAAAACTTATTTTAACTTTTTTAAAATATATAAAAAAATGCTTATTTTTGTTAAAAAAAAATTTAGCATCAAAAGTAAACAAGTTACGCTCAAAATAAAGTTGGTTTCTTTTTTTTTTGGTAAGAAATCGGGAAAATCACCCCTTAATTAGCATTTCAAATAAACTTAATTGTTACCACTTCACAAGTTTTTTACTCGCGTATGTATTGATCATATGATCTGTAAGTTTCATCGGTTCAAAGTCCTTATTTTTGAAAGAGCTGTAGTTAAAAAGGCTTGAACGAGTCACTTACCACGAGTGTATGCAAATTTAGAAACACCGAATCTAAACCAATTTTTGTCTTACAGAAAAACGAAAAGAACAAAATATTCAGAAAAGTAAAGACGACTTTTTTTATTGTTTAAGATTTTTGGTATCTCTAACAATTTTTAAGTTATCTTGAAAAAAATAATTTTTTTCAAAATTAAAATTTTTAAAAATTTTATTTTAAAACTAAATTTTTTCAAAAATAAGCACTTTGAATCGATGAAACTTACATATCATATAAACACAACATAAGTAAAGTAACTTGTGAAGCGGTAACAATTAATTTCATTTAAGTTGCTAATTGGGAGGTGATCCTCCTGATTTTTTTTGCCAAAACAAAAGGGACCAACTTTATTTTGAGCGTAACTTGGATACATTTTATACTAGAAATTTTTTTATAAAAACAGAAATAAAGCTTTTTTTAAATACTTTAAAAAAGTTGTAATGTGTTTTCCCCAAGAATGCTTCATTATTTGGATATTTCACATTCAATTATTCTATTTGGAATTTTTTAAATATGAAACTATTTTTCATTAGCTATAACACTGCTTTTGCTAAGTAAAATAGAGACCTAATATAAAAACCGTTTTTTTCTCTTTCTTATAGGCTATAGTTTTGATAACAGTATTTTTTCGACAAAATGCCTACGTTTTGAGTTATTCGCGAAAAACCGTCTAAAAACGTGGTTATTTTGTTGAAAAATGAACATATTCACTTGCAAATAACTCGAAAAGTACTGATTTGGTGAAAAACTCTATGGAACAAAAGTTGCTTAAAATTAGTAAGTTTATCCATTTCGGGCCTTATCTTGGACGTATATTTTTTCACCCCCGAGATGGGGTGAAACTCACCCCTACATCAAAAGCACACATCGGCACCATATCACTTTTTTTCTTTGACATGTTAGCTACGCGTATGCCAAATTTAATGTCTATCCAAGCGGTTCTTTAAAATTTACAGCGAAAACCGTGAAAGAATGTACTATTTGTGGTAATTTAATTCCTTTACGGACTGTCAAATTAACGTCAGAACGTGTATGTATCGATCTGTAAATTGGTGCCAAAATTTGTATATATTACTGTAAATACTAGTTATCAAAATTAGTTTTCGCTCAAATAGTGACTAATAACAATTGTGTTACGTGTTAATCATCAAGAACAGCTGTAACTTCGGTCAGTAAGAGATGTTTTACTTAATAATCTTCCAACCACAAACCATACATACTTATAGACGTTTCACGACCATGTTAATCTTTCGGATCGAATTAACGCCATCTCTTGATTGGAATGGGAACTAAAATGACAAATTTTAGTTACGTGAGAATTTCAAATTATAAATTTTGCGGGATTTTTGATGAAATTTCGCAGGAAATTAAAACAACAGAAAGACAATTCAATGTTTTATTCCATATTTTACTGAAAACTTCAAATATTCCAATTTGTTTTCAAAATGCTAAACACTACTGCTATGTGTCACGTGAAAGCACTGATGTGTATCGACTTAAATGAAAATTTTTGAAAGAATCTTGTAGGATGATTGTTTAGATAAATACCTTATAATCTTTTGCAAACTTCCAAAAATATATAGGTCCGAAATGTTGATGACACACTTGTCTATTGGAATAAACTGTTTCAGGATCTATTATATTGTTTTTTTTAATGTGGAGAAACACAACACGGGATGATCAATGTAAACTAAAAATTCTACTCATAAAAATGGAGAGGAGGTTAATACACTTGATTAAAATTGTGATTAGATCTAATTAAAAACGTAACACCACTATAATAAAATAATTAAGCCACAAACTGTAAAATAAAAAGTAAATAAAAATTAATTTAATTGTCAACTGTCAGTTGTTAAATATGACAAGAGAATTGACTGACAGCGACATCTCTTGATTGGAATGGTAACTAATTTGCTGTCTTGACCTTGACAATTTACGTGAAACGTCTATGAGTATGTATGGTTTGTGCTTCCAACTTAAACAGATTCAGTGTCAAACTGTCAATAGTTTTTCACTGTTGCTATCCCGTCCCAACGAACGCCAACGGTTAGGCAACCAGTATTGCAGTGATGTATCCAAGGTTATCACTGATTTCCAGACATCCAAAGCGTTAACATAAACAAATTCAAGTTACTTTTGACTACATGAGTAACAATTTAAATCAATGTTCCCCCACTGTTAGCAACAACATGTCTGGATCCAATTCTTCCAGTAACCTTACTAGTTCATATGCAACTGCTACTATGACTAAACAACGTCCGAAGTATCCCAAGAAGACCGAAGCAATTTCAAAATTAGTTGTACGTTGTACGTCTCAATAGTATCCAATGATTGTATATCAAATTTTTTTTCTTCATAATTTTTACCTAATGTTAGTTAAGATTTAGAAATTAACTGTTATAATATTTAGTTTTAAGTCCTTATTGTATAACCAATATTGTTTGTGTCAATGGCCATTGCTGCCGAGACACATAAATTTAAATAAAAAAAAATCCTTTACCATCTCTTGACCTCTGTTGTTTGTAAAGGTGGTTGTTGGTTATGTGAAGAAATCTTCCTTTTTGGCAGGTTTTTGGCCTTACAATAATCGTGCTTGCTTTATCTTCTTCTTTAAGTGCCATTTACGCTATTTGTATTTTACGGAATCATCATAGCTATTTGGATTTTAGAGACGGCTGCTCTGAAAAGTTCATTTGATGTACAGCTGGTTCCTAAAAAAACTAATACGACTCTTAGTAAGATTTGATCATTTTGAGAAGTGGATGATTGGTCTGACATTTTATCATATTTATTATGACAGATAAGTAATAAAATAAACAAACAAACAGCCATTTTTTGAGGTTGAACAGAATAATAGGTCTGGATCCCGCGTATGAAAAAAAAGTTGATTAATAGCAAGCTGAAAATTTGTTAATAGCTTAAGGGTGTCTAGTCGGATAAACTTTGATATATGGGAACACTGTAACAGGGGCACTTTTAATTGTGGAACAGGTTAAAAATTTGGAACGGTCAGACCACGAAAACGGCACATTTATTTTGTCCGACAGAACAGACTTAAACTCTCCGAACAGAGATTAAACTCTCATGCAAAAGTCAGACTGCTATTTATCACCTGTCATAATTCCTGTCATTTGATATATTCTACATGTTCCACTCATTAAAACGCCCATTTGGTGATAAATAGCAGTCTGATTTTTGCATGAGAGTTTAATCTCTGTTCGGAGAGTTTAAGTCTGTTCTGTCGGACAAAATGCATGTGCCGTTTTCGTGGTCGGACCGTTCCAAATTTTTGACCCGTTCCACAATTAAAACTTCCCCTGTTCCAGTGTTCCCATATATCAAAGTTTGTCCGACTAGAGACCCTTAAGCTATTAACAAATTTTCAGCTTGCTATTAATCAACTTTTTTTTCATACACGGGATCCAGACCTATAAGTTATCTGACAAATTTTAAGATTTGGCAGTGACAGTGACAGCATGTAAATAATAAGTATTTATCCTTCAAAATACACTGCTCAACTTTCTACAAAATACGCTTTAAGAGTCGTATCAGTTTTTTTTTTGGAACCAACTGTACATCCGTACCATTCTCTCAAGTTGCGCAGCCACGATATTCTGCGTCTCCCTATGCTTCCTTTTCCTTGAATCCTTCCCTGCATAATGAGTTGGAGCAAGTTGTATCTCTCTCCATGGGTAATATATCCGAGATATTCCAGTTTTCTTGTTTTGATGGTATTCAAGATTTCCATTTCTTTATTCATCTTTCTCAGAACCTCTTTGTTTGTGACGTGTTCTGTCCACGATATTTTCAGAATCCTTCTGTACACCCACCACCCACAGCTCGAATGATTCCAGTTTTTTCATTGATGCAGCATTTAAAGTCCAAGCTTCCATTCCATAAAGCAAAGTCGAGTCAACGTAGTGTATTAAATAGTGTGATGTATAATGCCTTTTAGGTCCAAACTAATTAAAACTCTCTTTCTTGGTTCAGATACATTATATTTACATTCAAGTCCATCAATGACTAACTATAACAACGTGTTTACATATAACAGTAACGACCTAGTACAATAATTAAATACTGAGTACCATAATCTTTCTCCACCGAGTTAATGTTTATATACACATTTAAATAATAACAAAACATGACAATTCAATGTTACTTGCGGTTATTGATACAAGAACAGATACTACATGGATTAATGACTTTGAATGAGTTTTAAACATATTTTGTACAGGGTGATATTATAATACCACACCTCCCCGTTTTGTTAAAATTACATATTTTTAAAATAAGATTGATTGTCTATCATCGCCGTTTTTAAAAAAAAAAGAAAGTCCTAAGAAGAGAAGAAGAATATCTGAGTGTATATCCCTCTTTCCCTTTCACAGAATGTTTATGATTACCTAATACTATTTTCAAAAATTAAATTTCCTAACTATCCTAACTAACTGTAACATGGTACATTTCAGATCAATCGATTTTTCCCTAAACATGTATATTCTTTTCCTATTTTACACAAAAGTTCATATTTTCCCTATACTAAAACTGGTATTTTATAACCTATTACTAGTTCACGTACTTTCACGTCGTGTCTTTTCGTCCTTTTTTTTTTCGTTCACTAATTCACTTCATCAAAACAGTGTTCACAGTGAATGAAATTGATCCTAACTTTTAAATAGTCTTTTAGTGCCTATAAGCCGTAACTAATTTAATTGTGATAAAATCTCGACTTTAATACTTCCTAAGCTAAGCTAAATATTACCTAAACTTCTATTAAATGGTATATAAAAAAAAGAATTTAACGTTACTTTACTATTTCATCTTATTATTTCAGTCTTATTTTGATTTATTTATATACGCCTTACTAACTTTAAAATATTGTACCTATAATAGAAATGTAATCTCTCTAAAACTTTTAATATGTGTCTCTAAAAAAACTTCTAATAACTCTCTTGTACCTATAATAAAGATTTAATCTCTCTAAGAACTTCACTTTTTGTGTCCCTTTGCTTACTATCTACTAACACTATTGTAAGATATTGTCTATCCTTAATTCAAACACTTCCATTTTACGCGAAAATTTAACCTGAATTCATTATCTACATTTAAAAATAAGTTATTTATAATTTACATTACTTTAGAGAAAAAAATTTACAACTTTAATTCTTAGACATAATTCAATGATTAGCTACTTAATTGATATTATTCTTAATTCTGCTTTATTTTGACATTTCTGACAAATTTTATTTTCCTTGTTCCATTTTTCCCACATATTTTAATAAAATTATTTTTTTTCTCTCTCTCTTCTTCTTGTCTGGTACTATAACTATATTTCTTCATTTTTCTCCACATAATAACACTTCTACAGTGTACATAATTCATCTTCATATAACAATCATTTGTCATTTAATCATCAATATATCATTTCATAATATAACATCATAATAATCACTTCCTTTACTTATCCCTCAATGCCTACGTTCGACTAATCAAAGTGGCTTTACTCGAGAGAAAAGTTCCAATTCTTCTACATATTCCATATAACAATCATAATACTCAATACTAGCCACGAAACCTCTACAATCTACCTTAACAGAAGCGGGTATAACATCGTTGGCTAGATCAAATTCTTTTACAAATTTCACAACCTCAATCCCTTGCTTTGAGGCCGTTGTTTATTCACGAATAACCATGAATAAAATAGGTACTCTCAAAACACAGAGTGGGTCTCTAATAAGCTTTCAAGCTTCTATAAATCATTAGTACCTTCCTAATTTGACAAGAGCAGTGGGTTTCTTATTTTCTCTAGTTGCCTCATAATATTTAGCTTATAATATTGTTAGTTCTTCTTCTAATCTATATAGTTCTTCTTCAAATTCCTTATCTCGACTCATCAGGTCGGTTCGTTAAAAATATATCTCTTGCTTATAGCAATGTTTGTCTTAGAGCTCTTATATCAACGTATGTCATCACTAATCATTATTCATTAAAAAAAATCATTTATATATCATTTATCACACAAAAAATTATTAATTCAGGTTCATATCATACAAAATTTAACACAAAATCGATTAAAATGTATCTATCGAATCAATAAATATCAATAATAAAAACAACTGGCTAATAAAAATTCAATAATAGTATACATATTCGACGAAAATTCAATAAAAAAATAGCATATGCAAAAGTTAGATAAAAATATTCAAAATAAGTTTATATCTCAAAATTCGATAGAAATTTTTGAAAAAAATTCGATATTCCATAAAATATTCAAAAATAACCGTACTAAAAATCGAAATCGGATAGAGATTTTTCAAATAAATTCAATAAATATTCAAAATTCAATAAAAATTCAATAATAGCATATATAATAAACTTCGATAAAAATATTCAATTCAAAAATCACTTCATATTTCAAAATTTATAGATATTCTTAAAAAAAAATCGATACTTCATAAATTATTCAAAAATTAGCAAAGATAAATATTCAATTTTCAATAATAATATAAAACGAGGGAACCATTTTTAATAAAGATAGACATTCTTACTTACATTTTATTTCCACTTTTGTCTTTTTTTCACTGGGTTTCCTGTATCGTCCTGGTCCATCTTCGCCGTCTCCGTTTCCAATTTGTTGCCGCCATCTCTGCTCCTCTCAGAAGACCTCCTCTAATCTGCAGGATCAGCCATGTATTAAATAGTGTGATGTATAATGCCTTTTAGGTCCAAACTAATTAAAACTCTCTTTCTTGGTTCAGATACATTATATTTACATTCAAGTCCATCAATGACTAACTATAACAACGTGTTTACATACAACAGTAACGACCTAGTACAATAATTAAATACTGAGTACCATAATCTTTCTCCACCGAGTTAATGTTTATATACACATTTAAATAATAACAAAACATGACAATTCAATGTTACTTGCGGTTATTGATACAAGAACAGATACTACATGGATTAATGACTTTGAATGAGTTTTAAACATATTTTGTACAGGGTGATATTATAATACCACAGTAGCACCTAGCTAACCTAACTCTTAGCTCCAACTTCAAATCTCTTGTGCAGAGCACTTTTCTCATTTTATCTCATTTTCCTCACTCTTGCTTTAGGCTTGTCCTTTTTTTTCTTGGGACAGTCAAAGCGGTCGGAAGTAAGTTCTGAACTACTAGATCTACCCGTTCTTCGTTACCCGTTTTACCACTGGCGGAGTTAAACTAAATGTGAGACCTTATAGTTACTGTGTCGGGATAATATCATGATCATTGGAGTATTATCCATCCATCCATCCATCCATCCATGCATCCAATGGAATTACAACCCAAGTCGGGCTTTGGTCTCCTTCACTAAGCTTCTCCAAAGATCTCGATCAATGCTGTTATTTTCCAGGAACACGAATGTAGGAGGTTATTGACATCCTCAACTACTTCCCATCTCTTTTTAGGTATAACAGAGCAGGTCTTGGCCTATTTTCCCCAAAATATGTATACAGGGTGTCCAGAAACTTTACCGACAAACGAAGACAGGAGATTCCTCAGATAATTTTAAGACAATTTAACCCAATTCACCTAGTCCGAAAATGCTTCTTAAGGGAGCTAGAGCTCTTTGAAGATGGCGTCATGACATTAGTTTTTCTTAAATACCTCCAGAACGCTTAGATTTAGAAAAACGAAAATTGGTGTGCATATTTAGTTTTCAGAGGTAAATCGATTCCATCTATCGCAAAATTCTAGTACAGGTCATGGGCGTCCGTTTTGGGTAGAGCAACGGGTATTTTAACGCATAACTTTTGTGTTCTTAACTTTTATGCATTTTTGACACCGTATTATTAAATTGTGAGGTATTCTAGTACTAAAAGGTACTCTTGCTTTAAGTCGGTAGGACACACCGTTTTCTAGAAAAATCGATTTGAAATTTTTCATTTTTGGAATTTGAAAAAAAAATGAAAAGAACTTTTCAACAAAAAACGAAGTATTTTACCAACATAAAGTAAGAGTAACTTTTAGTACTCGAATACCTCATAATTTAATAATCTAATGTCAAAAATGCTCAAAAATTCAAAATAAAAAAGTTATGCTATAAAATAACTGTTGTCCTACCCAAAACGGACACCTATGACCAGTACTAGAAATTCGCAATTAATGAAATCGATTTATCACTGGAATATAAATAAATGTACCAGTTTTGGTCTTTCTAAACAGTTTTTTTTTTAATTTTTTTAATTCAAAGAGCGAAAAATTTTCAAATCGATTTTTCTAGAAAACGGTGTGTCCTACAGATTTAAAACAAGAGTATCTTTCAGTACTAGAATACTCCATAATTTAATAATCCAGTGTCAGAAATGCATAAAAGTTAAAGATAAAAAATTTATGTGATAAAATAACCGTTGCACTACCCAAAACGGACGCCTATGATCGGTACTAGAAATTTGTAATGGATGGACTAGATTTATATCTTGAAGATAAATAGGCGTACCAACTTTTGTTTTTCTAAATGAAAGCGTTCTGGAGGTATTTAAGAAAAACTAATTACAAGACGCCATCTTCAAAGAGCTCTAGCTCCCTTAGGAAGCATTTTCGGACTAAGTGAATTGGGTTAAATTAACTTAAAATTATCTGAAGAATCTCCTGTCTTCGTTTGTCGGTAGAGTTTCTGGACACCCTGTATACATAGGTACCATTTTTTTTTATAAATAAACGCGATTGAAAATAGTATATTTTAAAACATTTGAGAAAACGACATATTCCTCACGAGTGCAGAAGTTTGTTGGCACGAGCCGGGGCACGAGGCGAGGGCCGCAAATCAAGCAAGGGATAAATATGTCATTTTCTCATGTGTTGTACACTGTACTTCTTCTACGGATGCGGTTTTGTCAAGAGTTCAAACTTCAAAATTAAATAATTTAGTTACTTTTAGGTATACTATATGCATAAATTGAAATAAAATATATATACATGTAAGTATTTAATATTCTTAAAATTTATATACCTTATTTTTTTAAATTCTTTATTTTTGAACAGTTTTGAAAGGTAATTCCTAAATGTTTTGCTTTAACACATTTATTTGACAACATTAATTGTGTTTGTATTGTGCATGTTAACATGGAAACGGTGATCATGGTATGGAAGACCGTAGGAGAACCCGTGAGAAAAAATATTTCTCACTGCAATGGCCGACTTTTCTCACTGCGTGAGGAATTGTTCGTTTTGAATTTATGTAAGTAGTGAGAGAAGTTGCATATTGTATAGCATCCATAGAAAATACATAATATATTATACAGCAAGTGAGAAAAAAGACACATATTTTCACGATTGTAGAAGTTTGTTGGCGCCGCAAATCAGTCGAGGAAGAAAATATGTCATTTTCTCATGTGTTGTACACTGTACTTTTTCTATGGATGCGGTTTTGTCAACAGTTCAAACTTAAAAATTAAATAATTTAGGTGCTTTTAGGTGTACTCTATGCATAAATTGAAATAAAATACTTACACATGTAGGTATTTAATATTCTTAAAATTTATATACTTATTTATTTTAAATTCTAATTAACAGTTATTTTTGAACAGTTTTGAAAGTTTATGGTAAGTTTTGCTTCAACACATTTTGTTTGACAAACATAATTTTGTTTGAATTTTGCGTGTTACCATGGAAACGGCGATCGTATGTAGTAAAACTGGCGGAGCCCGTGACAAAAAATAATTCTTATTGCAATGGCCGACTTTGCTCAATGTGTGAGAAATTGTTCGTTTTGAATGTATATAAGTAGTGAGAGAAGTTACACATTGTATAGCATCCATAGAAAAAAAAATGTTTTTCTGTGCATGCTATACAATGTGCATCTTCTCTCACTACTTCGATACATTCAAAAAGAAATATTTCTCACGCAGTGAAAAGGTCGGCCATTGCAGTGAGAAATAATTTTTCTTACGGGTTCTCCGCCGATTTTCATAAATATGATCGATCACGGTTTCCATGGTAACATGCATAATACAAACACAATTATTTTTGCCAAACAAAATGTGTTGAAGTAAAACTTACAAGGAATTACCTTTCAAAACTGTTCAAATATAACTGTTTTTAATTTTAAATAAGTAAAGTATATAAATATTAAAAATATTAAATACCTAAATATGTATATTAAGTATTTTATTTCAATTTAGGCATATAATATACCTAAAAGCACCTAAATTATTTAATATTAAAGTTTGAACTCTGTACAACAACGCATCGTAGAAAAAAGTACAGTGTACAACACTTGAGAAAATGACATATTTCTCACGAGCGCAGAAGTGTGTTTCTCACGAGCGCAAATCAAGCGACTTTTTGCAAAAAGCAAGCTTTTTTCTCACTTGTTGTACAATATACTATTTAAAGAAAATTGCAGAATTGAGAGCCAGTGGCATTTAAATGGAAAATCTAAAATCGACTGTTATTTTTACGATGCCGAAAGCTTAATAAAGAGGCTTTTACTAATATTTAAGATTATTTCATTCATAGAAGATTCTGACCAATAATCTTGATTGAAAATATTTTGATAAAAAATACATTCAGTGACATTAATGACAATTAATGTTTTAAAAATTATAAAAGTGATGACTTTCAACCGTCAAATATTTATAACAACTGTGTGTTTAATTGTACTAATTTGTACTTACAAAAATAAATTACAATATAATTTTGGTTTTGAACAATTTTATTCATGCAATAATCGCAACAGATTGCACTCGATCTTTAAAATTATTATCTAATTTTTGCCCTAGTCACTCGGGAAAAATTCGATAATTTTTGAGCTCTTGTGCAATTACTACTGATAATAAATGATATTTACTTTGAATCTGTCAATTTTAGAGCACTTTGAAGGTGTATCTATATTGTTTATGGAAATAATCTCTTCCTATAGGCTTACGTTGCATGTATAATTATTCTACAGACATATTACACAAAAAAATTAGTATTTAAACGAAATAAATGTAAGGACCATGGAAACTACATTAATTAACGATAAATACATCCCTTACAATATAATATGATTTAAACCAGTAGCGGCAAAACAAAGCTTATCTCCCAATTATTTATGCTACTAACTACTACATCATTCATCTGGGCTGACCATCAGCTTAATTATCTATCTTATGTCATATGTCATTCGCATAAGGTTTTAACAGAAGTGGACTTAATCTGCTTGTCTAGTTTATTGTTATGTAAATTTACATTGTTAGTTTAAAGGAATAATATCAGTTAATGGTCAAACGTTCCAAAATATTATTATTATTATTTTATATTAACAATAAAAATAAAAACGTTAAGAAAGAATGGTGATAGTGCCCAGGTAATATCTGTCCATATCTGTTAAGGGGGTAGGCGCAAAATCTTGGTCCAATGCTATTTAAATGCATTAACTTTTATCGAATCCTGAGAAAACTAATAAATATTTTTGAAAAATTAAACGCAGAATAAAAGATTACATAATTGCTGAGGGTCGAAAGTCCCTTAGAATAAACAAATTAAATATTTGAAATAAAAAATCAAACTAAATTTTCTCTTTTTTTTCACTCCTTTAACGTATTAAAATAAATATTATAGAAGTTTTCAGGTACTTTCGATGGGCACTGGATAATAATGTAATCTTTCATTCTGCATTTTTCAAAGACTTTTATTAGTTTTCTCAGGATTCGAAAAAAATGAATGCATTATAAAATTGGACCAAGATTTTGCGCCTACCCCCTTCATGAACATATTCAATTTAATCTTATATTTTATTTCAACTGATTATTATCTCCACTTTACATCACTTTTATTGGGTTATTTCTAATTTATTGATGGGTTAATTTTTTTGTGAAAGGGCCTAGCCGGGTAAGATGGTGAAAAGTGCCCCCAACTCAATTGAAATTCCATATAGGTCACCTTTTAACACGTATAGAAGAACTCACTTTCTGAAATTTTTAGCCCCCTAGGTGGTCACGTGACCCCCCTAGAGCCTAATTAGGCTTTTTATGTTTTTATTTTTTATCTCAGCCGTGTCAAGAGCTAGCCAAAAACTTGATTTAAAAAAGTTGTAAGTTTGAAAAAGATCTGTATGAAAAAAATTTTATTTAATTTTTTGGGGGAAATTCGAATTTTTAGAACAATTTTAAATTTTTAAATAACTCTGAAAAAAAATCTAAGACACTCGTGTTTACGAAAATCAATTATAATGTGTATTTTAGCATAATCTTTCACCCTGAATTTTTTCAGATTTTTAAAATTGGTGAAACGTACCTTTACAAATTAAAAAAGCGCATTTTTTCGGTTTTTTTTTCGGTTTTTGATACAATTTTATACATATTTTTCAAAAAAGGTAACACCGTCACTAGAGTAGGTAAAAGAATGAAAAATAATTGGGGTTTGTTTAATAAATTTTTTTTGTACCGCCATCCATTTTCAAGATACAGGGCGTTGAAGAAAACAAAATTTTACACATTTTTTACGATTTTGCCGAAACTACTGGCAAGATTGCAATAAAATTTGGCAGGTTTTAAGAAGTAGTTATTGTGCATTTTTTGACATACAATTAAGAATTTTATATTCATCATTGGCGCGCATACGGGTAATGGTCTGAATTTTTAAAGAAAAAAAGATGGTACGCTACTGACATATTTCAAATTAGCCATCATTTTTGAATTCCTCGTTCTATTTGTGACAAAAAATCTATCTTTCCATTTTTTCATACGACGCGCCGTTTTGTTGCAAAAAATAAAATATCTTAACGCTTCCACAGTATTCGAATTAATTTTTATAATGGATGTAAGAGTTTATGTATGTAGATGTATTATATAAACTACTAGAAGTTCGAACGCTTTGTAAGGGTTAAGATCTTTTATTTTTTGAATAAAAATGGCGCGTCGTATGAAAAAATAAGAAGATAAATTCTTTGTCACAAATTGAACGAGGAATTTAAAAACGATTGTTAATTTGAAATATGTCAGTGGCGTACTATCTTTATTCTTTAAAAAGTTCAGACCATTACCCTTATGCGCGCCAATGATGAATATCAACTCCTTAATTGCATGTCAAAACATGCACAATAACTACCTCTTAAAACCCGACAAGTTTTATTACAATGTTGCCAGTAGTTTCAGCAAAATCGTAAAAAATGTGTAAAATTTTGTTTTTTTCAACGCCCTGTATCTTGAAAATGGATGATGGCGTTACAAAAAAATTTTATAAAGCAAACCCCAATTATTTGTCAGTTTTTTACCTATTCTAGTGACGGTGTTACCTTTTTTTGAAAAATATGTATAAAATTGTATCAAAAATCGAAAAAAAAAAAACGAAAAAATGCGGTTTTTAATTTTTAAAGGTACGTTTCACCAATTTTAAAAATCTGAAAAAATTCAGGGTGAAAGATTGTGCAAAAATACACGTTATAATTGATTTTTGTATAAACTAGTGTCTTAGTTTTTTTTTTCAGAGTTATTTAAAAGTTTAAAATTGTTCTAAAAACTCGAATTTCCCGCCAAAAAATTAAAAAAAAATTCCCATATAGTTAGATCTTTTTAAAACTTACAACTTTTATAAATAAAGTTTTTGGCTAGCTCTTGATACGGATGAGATAAAAAATAAAAACATAAAAAGCCTAATTAGGCTCTAGGGGGTCACGTAACCACCTAGGGGGCTAAAAATTTCAGAAAGTGAGTTCCTCTATATGTGCTAAAAGGTGGCCTATATGGAATTTAAATCGAGTTGGGGGCACTTTTCACCATCTTACCCGGCTAGGTCCTTTGCATTTATTTTTTTTTGCATAATGTTTGCAAACCAGATGCTTTGAATTTTTAGATTTTTCCACAGCTTGCAGTTGATTATCAGTAGTAATTGCACAAGAGCTCTAAAATTATTGAATTTTTCTTGAGTGACACTTTGACAGTTTTAATAAAACTGTTCAAAATAAAAATTTTATTGTAATTTATTTGTGTCAGTACAAATTAGTACAATTAAACACAAAGTTTTTATAAATATTTGACGATTGAAAGTCATCACTTTTATAATTTTTAAAACATTAATTGTCATTAATGTCACTGAATGTATTTTTTCGTAGCAACGAAAAGCATCTGACGTAATATACTTAACGACGGGCAATTATTAAAAATTATTGATTTAATTCAGATTTCTGTAGCTTTCTATTGGTCAGAATCTCCTATGAATGAAATAATCAATATTATTGTTACTGTCAATAGGACAATAAATTGGTGTTCCGTCATTACTTGTTATGTTTTAATTTCTTGTAGTTATCAGCATCAATTTTCATTAGTTTAGTGTCTTATATTTTCTGGTCTCCTTGCGCATATTTTATGGATCTATTTAAGTTTACGTCAGTAAATTATTGTAACATCTGGTAACTGGTATGCGAGACAAAGTACAGTTGTCATATTTTTTGGCTGTTTCGCATTTTGAAATGCTACTAAATATATGCGTATAGCCATTTGTTTCACTGTAGCTACTATCTTGTTAGTTTCAGTTAAGAAAACTACATCTAACTTGGTAATTTCTTGAATGGTTTCCTCCGTCTTTCTGCTGAGGTTCTGTACATTCCGAGTGCCAACCTAAATAAACCTTTTTCGTAACCGAATCCACCAAAATTTAAGCTTTTGATACATTACTTATTTATAAGTGACTGAGAACCAGATTGAGACCTAAACACTCGCTGCGGAAGCTGCCATATGGCGTTATCTGTGTATTGCATACGCTATTAAAAAATTTCATTCTGCTTAGAGGAATGTTCTGAAATAAAGTTCCGCAGTAAAGGTGTTCCTACCAGATATCCTACCAGAGAGGCCACTTAGTTTGAATTAAAAGTGTTCCAAATAGACAAGACGAAAACGCCGGGTTCGTTGGAAAGAATATTTCCATGAGATTTTTTTGCATAATCACATTTGTGAGACCCAGCAGAATAAGGTTCAAGAAGTCGCCCACGCGAAGAGTGGTCCAATTTTTTTTAAATAATTTTAAAATTTTTTTTAAAACAAATTGCAAAAATGAATATTTTTGGCGCGGACAAATTTTTTTTTAGGTTTTTTGGACCATTCTGGACAAAAAAGGTGGTATCTTATAATTTTTCTCTAAAGTTGATCGTTTTCGAGTTATAAGCAATTTAAAATTTGAAAAACGCAAAAATGGCCATTTTTAACACATAATAACTCAGTTAAAAATTATTATTATGAAAGTCAGGAAGTAACTAAATCAAATTTTAAAGCCCCCCGTACATAATCCTGAAGAAATTTGTGTTATGAATTTATTACTATGCTGTTATTTTTAATTATTAACAATGAGCGGTAAGATCGTATTGACGCGGCTGTAAATGTGAGTGCAAGTGAGATGCGCCATTGGACTGCCGGAATGGCATCTCTTTCGCACTCACCATTGACGGCCGCCCAATACGTGCATGGCGCTCATTATTATTACGTAAAAATAACAGCTCAGTAATAAAATAATGGCAAAAATTTCTTCAGAATCTTAATCGTAGGGAGGGCTTTATACTTTGATGTAGTCACTTTTTGGCTTTCATAATAATAACTTTTAACCGAGTTATTAAGCCTTGAAAATTGCCATTTTTCGTTTTTTTCAATTTTAAATTGCTTATAACTCGAAAACGATCAACTTTAGAGACAAAATATAACAGACCTTTTTTGTCCAGAATTAAAAAAAATTTGCCCGGGCCAAAAATATTGATTGAAAATATTTTTGATTTTTGATTGATTGACAAAAAATTGTTTAAAAAATTTTTGACCACTTTTCGCGTGGGAGACTTCTTGAACATTATTCTGGGATATCTCACGAATGTGATTATGCAGAAAAATCTCATGAGAATATTTTTTCCAACAATCCCACTGTTTTCGCCTTGTCTAAAAGTAAAAGTACCAATCTTCCCGTTTAACGTTGATTCACCTTACAGTTGACTACTTACGAGCCTTCGTGCTCTGTTTAATCTTCGTAAGGCGGTGCGGGGTGCACCTGCACCCCAGACCTCGTTTTTCTCACCTATCTTTTTTAATAAATTTTTTTGATTTTTGTCCATTTTTTTATTCGCATTAAATTCAATTCTAAACGCACTCCACCCATTACAGCATTTAAAACTCTTTGCGTTTAAGTTCTTTTTTTGGAAAAATGACTGTAGGGTGCAAATGATGAAAATTTCATATCCTGAATTGGACGTTTCTAATGTTCCACCTGGAGCTAACAGAGCTACGGACAAGGTCGGTGTTACTTATGTCACAGAAAAAAGACAGAAAGTCCCGACATAACTGTATTGTGTGTAAAAACTTTGTGTTGCTCACTCTGTGAAAAATTTCATGTGTTTGTCTTGCAACGATAATAATTTTTTTAAGAAGAAATGAGTACTTTGTTTGTAAAATTATGTTCCATAGTATAATAAGCAAGTCCTATTTATCTTTCAAATCAATTTCCCCGACGTTCACATATGAAAAACAATGGATATACGGATGGGGTGCAAATGCACCCTGCACTGTCGTTTAAGTAAGAATCTAAGCACCGCCTTACGAGGGTTAAGATCCCTCTCCTCTGCAAAATCTTGGCTACCTAGCTCCATGATCAGTAGGTATACTTATGGTGTCGCTGATTCTCATGGTGAGCTGTACGAGAGACATTCATCCAATGTTTTTTGGTATCTATAAAATTACAAGCGCCATAAAGAATAAATTATATTGGAAATAACTGAACTAATTAATGTTGTTCTGAAGCTATTTTCTTGTGGCATTTTTATAATCAAGTATATTCAAATGGGAAATAAGCCACAATTTTACCTCAAAATGATTTTATTAACGTTTCGACGCCCAAGTCGGGTGTCGTTGTCAAAATACAAAATAATACTAAATAAATAAAATGTTGTTGCTTAGTAAAAAATTCTTCTAATAATTTATTTAATCTGACTCATTTATATCGGCAATTCAGAATTTAAAATGTATAATACGTGTCTGAATTGCCGATATAAATGAGTCAGATTAAATAAATTATTAGAAGAATTTTTTACTTAGCAACAACATTTTATTTACTTAGTATTATTTTGTATTTTGACAACGACACCCGACTTGGGCGTCGAAACGTTAATAAAATCATTTTTAGGTAAAATTGTGGCTTATTTCCCATTTGAATATACTTGAACTAATTAATACCGTAAACACTACATTACCTAGTAAGTAACTAAGAGAAATAAGACAAAATATTAAATCAGTATGATGTCATACTTATTCTATACAATATTAGTTGTCTACACACTTTTTCTATTTTATTTAATATTTTAGATCTGGTTGTTTTTATTATATTTTCCTTTAATTTGCATTTTGTATTCTAAATAATCGGCTCCCTATCTACTATCAAACAATTACTTCTTTAATAATCCAATTTTACTTTTTAGGCTGCTTGTCATTTGTTGAGTAATTAATTATCCATCAAATATAATTGTGAGATCCGATACTGTCCAAAGTTTACCAGATGGCAGGCTAATTCTATATCTTAAGCCATAAAGGTGGGAATTCTATCCATCAGAGCAAGTTATAATGAGTCTCTGTCTGGACCATGCCAAGCAAGGATAATCGACTATCTGTAATCCTCTCCCTAATACGCCGTAGCTCACGTAAGAGCATGACACATCATAAAATAACGGTCACCGGCAGATGCTCCAGACATTGTTGGGTTAATGATTTATAATCCGCTCGAAAAACCTCAATTAAGTCAACTCCTCGACGAAAAAGCCCTGTTTATCCGAGTGGTCAACACATTTTGTAAAGTTGTGCAGAGCTCTTTTCTTTTATGAGGTGCTCTCGTTAGTACAACAGGACATTTTTTTATAAAGGACGATAGCGAGCCGTAAGCAATTTTGCACAGTTATCGTAACCAGAGTATATTATAAATATTTGTCTTTTTGGAATTTTGAGGTTTATTGGGATCAACGGCGGTAGAAATAAGTAGACTTTTTTTAACTAAATTTTCAAGCTTTCGAAAATGTTTATTTTCATCATCAGGAAAATATTAAAATAAAGTGCTACTATTATGATAACGTCACCGAAATATATTTGAAAGGGTGTATTCGCCGTGTGCAAGTACTTAGAGGGGATACGAGGAACGATCGGGAGCGAATAGTGGAGAAATCTTGCAACTTTCTTAATTAATTCATTGTCAATTGAAATTGTTAAATTTACCTATATGTCATATTATCTACTGCCAATGAAGAAGAAAAATTATATGTTGTTCCACAATATTGATATGATATGCAAATATTATATAAAAGTAAATTTAATTAATTGTATTTTGCTTGTAGTAGCGCATTTTAATAATTAATTAAATTTACTACATACAATTGTTCACCGTCTAGTAACATAACCTTAATATTACTTTTTCTTCTTATAATTGTTTTGCGCTAGGGCCTTGACAATTCTCCAGCAACCAGGACTAATATAATTGGTCATTATAATTAAAAGTGCTAAATATTTTGCTGAGCTATGAAACCAGATGTCGCTTTTCCGAACTTGCACGGTCCCAATAGATACCTACGTTAGTGAGATTTATATTTCAAAGGTGTTAAAACAACAGGTGACTAATTCACGCATAACTCAAAATGGATGTCATATACACAATATGTTAAAATACATTGTGTTTAAGACTAATTTGACAAAATCCGTTTAAAAGACACAATTTACACATAACAAAAAGACGATTACAAAACAATGTAAAACCACGCGTGCCGGTTTTAGTTAATGTATGTAGGTTAAGGCATGTGTCATTCCTGGACATAATAAATAACAGCACTTTATCTTTTCTTTAGAAATAGTACTACCGTTTAACTAAACATCAAAATACCGAAATACTTATTTAATCTTAAGTAAAGGAATAAAATTTGAATGTTTGAATAGTAAAATTACGTAATAAAATTTTACAATGAATAAGTTTTTGAGATATCATTGGAATGACTCTGGTTATCCAAATATAATAGGTAGGAGTAAATAGTACTTAATCGATTAATGTCACTACTTTTGTTCATCGATTTGAAGTTTTGAGAAATGAAAGCTATTTCTAAAAACAATCTTGTAGTATAATTGGATTCTGTAGCCCAAATTCTAACTGAATCATAACTCATTATGTGATGTTGTTTTACGTGGTCTCCAAGAGCTGACCTTTCGGTGTACAAACTGCAATCACTCTTGTGAGACACTAAGCGACTATCAAGAGGACGTGCAATTTACCCGATATATTATATTTTATTGCAGTTGTTATAAGGAATCTGATATACAATATTGGAACAGTGTTTAATGTTATTCTTGTTTTTAACTTTAAAAAAAAATTGACCTCGAAGTTAGTGCAGTTTTAAATGTTATTTTTAAGTTATTAATGTCACTAAACCATATTGCAAGTCTGAGTATGTCTCTAACATATTTTAATGAGGTGTATAAGTAATTGGTATTCGGTTCTCTACTCGTGATTGTGGCTTGTATCTCATTATTATGGCGTGCTATGTTCGGGGTAAAACTGAATCAGATCTTTGTGACCAACTGTTTTGAATAAGAATAATTGTAAATGAAAAGGTTAGATAGGATTTTCAGGTTAGATAGGTTTCAGTTGTTTTAGCAGATTGAGTTTTATTGACCGTCTATGATATTATGACCAATAGTTAAGAAAACGTTCTTCTTATTCTTATTTTTCTTTACTGGTACTGGAACTGTTAGTGCCATCAGGATATCAAATTCTGATTGTTTTGTGCGTTTATGTACTATTAGAAAAAGGCGGGTCTGTTTTGATGTAGATGTGAGAGGTGGCATTTGGATTTTTGCAGATAAAGTTAGATGACACCTTCAGTAATAACAATTGACTTATGCTCCTTCTCAAATATGCCCGGAACATTAATAAAAAAATTAAAATATTTAAAAACTTCGAAAAACATCGCTTTTTTTCTACTTTATTTGCTTATAACTTTAAAACCATTCGTTTTGGAACAAATTCGTAAAGAACTAAAATAAAGATAAATTGAATATTGTATGATATACGACTGGTCATAATTCTTGTCTTAAAGTATTACCCTTTTTGCAATATAGCAATAAATACAAAATAAGGGGGCAAAAGAAGCCTGTTGTTATTAAATGTTTTTTAACCACTTTAGTGGCACTTAAAACCTTAGTAATTCGCTTAGAAACTTCTAACATAATTAAACCGTCTACCAAATTTAATTAAAATAGACCTAATAGATGTTGCATTCTCATGTTTTCTTCAAAATGAATCAATTTTTTAAAAACGTTCTGAACAAAAAGTAGACCATTTAAAAGTTTGCTATCTTTTTGTACATATAAACAGGCGCTTTACCTATCCAATACACCTTACAGAATTAAAATCGGGTTATTAAAGCAGCCTCAGCAATGTTTTAAAATTATAAACAATTTTTTGGATTATAAACAAATTAGTGCTGTCGCCAGGAGGGGGTGCAACGGCCTCCTTTATTTAGACCGACTTATCCAAGTTCTTTTTTTATGTATTTTGACCCGTATAACACGAATTTTTTGAACTTGAGGAATTACATAACATCGATTTTTCGAAAAATTAAACATTTTTTTGTATTTCTTGGGTAATTCTAAGCAAAAAATGTTCATACAAGTTTTTTCGTAGGATGCATAGTTTTCGAGAAAATGCGGTTAAACTTAAAAAATTCGAAAAGTTACAATTTTTGAACCCGAATAACTTTTGAATAAAAAATAAAATAGCAATTCTGCTTGCAGCATTCGAAAGTTTAAGTCAAATTATACCATTTTGATTATTTGCACCTCTCTTCCCGCGAGACTATCCGATCGACATAAAAACGCTTATAAAATATAATATTTATTACAAAAATTGTGGGTTAGCCGCATATAAACATAATATTTAAAAGTTACGTATTATGCTTTTGAAACAAAAAAAATTAACAACATGTTTTGTATTTCAACAACAAATCCACGTTTTATAAAACATTTAAAAAAACTTTGCTTGCACTCCTAATTTCATAGAAGAATGTAACCCGTAATGTAATGTAGCCTGTTTAGCTATACATTAGGGTGGGTCGAAAAAAAAATAATGTTTAATTTTTTATTCGCTATACCGCGGAAAACATGCCTTTGGGGTATATAAGTAAAATGCAAAGTAAAATAAAGTTATATATTGAACCCCCAGCTAGCGCATCATACTTAAAATTTAGTTTTTTCAGAAATTTTCAGAGTTTTAAGACAGTAGGTAAATGTGGAAACGCCTTCAGTTGAATATAAATTGTTAGTATCCTTCATTCTTAAATCATACATGCCTGTATGGTTCAAAATAAAGAACAGAAAAAACATAACATATGGGCCTGAACACGTTTTTGAGGCTATCAAATCAACCAGATTTCTACCAGAGAATTTGATTAAAGTAGCTGCTCCTGTCTTCCGCCCAGAAAATTTGCTACTGAGGATTATAGTTGATGAAAGGACGCACATAAAAGAATTAGGATTCCGAAGAATAATCAAAGCAAGGATGTTAGCTACAAAAACAGAAACAATTAGAGTTTTCAGACCTCCAAAAATAAACTTCCATGCGACTGACTATGTGACTATACTGAATTAATTGATTGTAACACCACTGAAATTACACCACCACCGCTGTTACGGAGAGTCTCTGGTGATGAAGTTTGGGCTAAAATCACTGCTGGTGAAACACCCGAGGATTGGAACTTTGGAAAATTTCCATGTCATACTCAAGCCGTGGAACGATGCGTCAAGTTAGTGACTGAAGCATCTAAAAAAGTCGTCGGTGCTAAGGAACGAGATGGTTTCATAAGATCTGCCGTAGCATCCAGAGCTTCGATGCCAAAGTTTGACAGCAAGCGCAGCTTCAACGTAATTACTCAGAAATAGGAGACCGTTTCTAAAGTAAAAATTTCATTTAATTTTTTGACATTGTTTGGCTACAATTTGGTTTCTTTTTTGTTTCAATTAAACATGTTACTAGAATTACAAGTTGTTTTATTCATGTCCTTTATAACTTTAAACACACTATAATAATTCTATTCCAATTAAATGGAATATAAAGTAAAAGAACAAAAAATGGATTGTGGTATTAACACCCAACAAAACATACTAGACCACACCTTTTCTTAAGGTGTAAATATGTGAATTTTAGCAATTTTTGAATATTTTGTGCTACCGCTAATTAAAAGATATTGTCCGATTCAAATTTATTTCCTATTTTTTAAATTATTAACTAAACAGTTTTCACTATAGCACGTTCAAATATTATTGGCTATATAAATATTATTAAAGATTTTAAAAATAATTGAAAAATGTCTTGATTTCTGAAAAAAAATCTAAATTTTAAGTATGATGCGCTAGCTGAGGGTTAAATATATAAGTTTATTTTACTTTGCATTTTACTTATATATCCCAAGCCCAAGTTTTCCACGGTATAGCGATTAAAAATTGAACATTATTTTTTTCGACCAACCCTATTATACATATACAAAGTCTTGTGTATAAAGGCTGTATGACACTATGCATTTTCTTGTATCATTTCTAATATCGTTTCTGATATGTCAAAAAAATGTATAGTGTCATACACAGATACAAGAAACGATATCAGAAATGATACAAGAATTTGTGTCAGGCACAGATTCTTGTACAATAACTGCGCCAATTTTTGCGCAAAGAGCAAAAACGTAAAACCTGCTGGTAAAACTTCACAGTAAAGTGTGGTAAAACTTCTAAATGTCATAATGGCGGCTGAAAATGAGATCATATGATTTATGTCTTGATGAATTTATTTGTGTTTTGTAGGTATTATTTATAAATATTTTATTGATACTTAATATACCGTTTGGTATGGACTACTGTTCTACTAATAACCATATATTTAGAATAACTTTGGGTTTCATATTGCATAATTTTTTAATAGAGGAAAATACAATAGTTCCAATTTGGATCAAACTGAAGATAATTATAATGCAATTATTTTAGCACAAATATCAAAACAAAATAAAAAACTCAAATAATCAACAGTCAACGTAAAGTTCTAGTTATTATAACATTAAAATATTTGTTTTTAAAAGTTTATAAATTTTATAAAATCCTTAAAATCAGCTGTAGACGCAGTACTACCATACCAATGTAACGTGACAGGGTGACAAACAAAATTTCGACCAATCACGTGCCGAATTTCATACAGTTTTCGATACAAGAACTTGCATAGTGTCATACAGGGCACAAATGTACGTACAAGAAATGATACAAGAAAATGTATACAAGAAACGATATCAGAAACGATATTAGAAATGATACAAGAAAATGCATAGTGCCATACAGCCTTAAGGGTAAGCAACATATTGTAACCCTAATTTAACATGGGAGGTACCCGTTTTGTACGTGTAATGCATACTATACTGTGTACTTATATATTTTTATAAAAAATCATACACTACAAAACAAAGCATAATGTACCCAACGGTTCTAGAAATTTGATAAATATTTCGCCATTAGGCGTAATAAATCTGTAAGATTAAACCTGTCACAATAAAGAACATAAAGCCTCTTTAACGACTCAATTGTTACTGAAAGTCCCTACGTTATGATGAAAAGATGGGTAGACTGAGTTAATTGCCACTGTAACCGGAAGTATACATTATTAAAGATTTGTATCTCTATAACCTACTTAATTGTTTGCTTCCGACGACTGGTTAGAACAATTGACTCTAAAGGTATTTTTTGTGGGTATTTGCCTTTTTTTTTAAATAAATAAATAAAAAATATAATTAGAAATATTTTATTTTTGATTTTTCGACCTTTATTTTTGATTTTCGATGAAAATGTCAAAAGCAAGATATTAGTAAGTGCGTTCGCGGATACCTGTGGGCGACTAGTCAGTGATAAATTATCAGAAAATCGCATGCGCACTTTAAAATAATATAAATATTACCGTTAAGGTGAAACAGTAGCGATCAAGAGGTAGCGAAAACGCGTTCCAAGATTGAGGCTGTAATTTTGAATATTTTGTTGAGATATTTGGCACACGTATTCGTAATATAATAAAGAATGGCGGTACAGAGCCCAACTTGAAAAATATATTAATATGTGGAAATTACTCTGTAATTAAATACAATATTAAAAAAACGTGCCTTTACCGCCATTAAGAAGGACAAAAAAATACACTTTCTTCAAATAAACTTTTTTATCCGATGCCTAGATTTTGTGTCATTTTGGAACTACTAATGAAATAAAAAATTTTAGTAGTTCCAAAATGATATAAAATCTAGGGTAAAAAAGTCTATTTGAAGAAAGTGTATTTTTTTGTTCTTTTTAATGGCGGTACAGGCTCGTTTTTTTAATATTGTGTTTAATTACAGAGTAATTTCCACATATTAATATATTTTTCAAATTGGGCTCTGTACCGCCATTCTTTATTATATTTAGACAAGGCGAAAACGGCGGGTTCGAAGGGAAAAATATTCCCATGAGATTTTTTTGCATAATCACATTCATGAGACATCCTAGAATAAGGTTCAAGAAGTCGCCCATGTGAAAAGTGGGCCAATTTTTTTTTACAATTTTTTTTAATCAAATTGCGAGAATCAATATTTTTGGCCCGAACAATTTTTTCTTTAATTTTTTGGACCATTCTGAACAAAAAAGGTCTCTTATAATTTTTCTCTAAAGTTGATCGTTTTCGACTTATAAGCAATTTAAAATTGAAAAAAACAAAAAATGACGATTTTCAAGGCTTAATAACTCGGTTAAAAGTTATTATTATGAAAGTCAATGTATGACTAAATCAAAGTTTAAAGCCCCCCCTACAAGATCCTGAAGAAATTTTTGTCATTATTTTATTACTAAGCTGTTATTTTTAAATAAAAATAATAAGCGCCATGCATGTGTGCGGCCACTGTAAATGCTGAGTGCGAGAGAGAAGCCATTCCAGCAATCCAATTGTGCATCTTGCTCGCACTCACATTTACAACCGCGTCAATACGATCTAACCGCTCATTGTTTTTAATTAAAAATAACAGCTTAGTAGTAAATTAATGACACAGATTTCTTCAGGATCATGTAGCGGAGACTTTAATCTTTAATTTAGTCGCTTTCTGACTTTCATAATAATAATTTTTAACCGAGTTATTAAGTCTTAAAAATGGCCATTTTGGCGTTTTTCAAATTTTAAATTGCTTATAACTCGAAAAAGATCAACTTCAGAGAAAAATTATAAGAGACCTTCTTTGTCCAGAATGGTCCAAAAAACCTAAAAAAATTAGTGCGGGCCAAAAATATCGATTTTTTGCAATTTGATTAAAAAAAAAATTGTTAACAAAAATTGGCCCACTTTTCACATGGGCGACTTCTTGAACCTTATTCTGGAACGTCTCACGAATGTGATTATGCAAAAATATCTCATGGGAATATTTTTCCCAACGAACCCGCCGTTTCCGCCTTGTCTAATTACGAATACGTGTGTCAAATATCTCGAAAAAATATTCAAAATTACAGCCGCAATCTTGGAAAGCGTTTTTGCTACATGTTGATCGCTACTGTTTCCTCTTGATAGATAAATATACAAGGCATAATTACCTAGTATAATTTAATAATAAGTTATTAACCTTAATTAAAAGTACAAATACCTTGTATATTTATCTACTGTGTTGATTACAATCAACACAATAACGTACCTGAATTAAGACACGAAGTAAAAATCAGTTTTCAGGAAGAAGAGATAGCCATAAATTCAATCAAAAATAGAAAGTCACCAGGACCAGACGGAATAACCAACGAGCTTCTAAAATACGGAGGAGAAATTATAACCCCAAAGATGACAAAACTTACACAAAAACTAATATTGCACTGCAAGATACTATTCGCATGATGATACCAATGTTCAAGAAAGGAGACAAAGAATACCCCAAAAATTATAGAGCTAACCACAAAAGTCCTAACCAACAAAATCAATAAACTAAAAACTTTATCAGATTAACAACAAGGATCCATATCCGGGAGATCCTGCGTAGACGCCGTATTTGTGCTAAGACAAATCACAGAAAAGGTCATCGCGTAAAATAAGCCAGCATATCTATGTTTTATAGACCTGACAAAGGCTTTTAATCGCATCCAAGTCAAAGACGGTTTACACTTAAGAAGAAACGTATCGATCAATATTACACAAACCATCGAAAACATTTACTTCCATAATCGAATACAGGCAAAGGTAAATGGAAAACTAACACACTTTATACCAGTACAAAGCGGAGTCAGACAAGGCGACTCGTTAAACCCACTGCTCTTTAATATAATAATAGACGAAATAACAGAAGCAGTACGTAAAGATCATGGTTACAATTTTAACTATTTAGAATGGGAAATAAGCCACAATATTATTAAAAAATGATTTTTATTAACGTTTCGACGCCCAAATCGGGTGCCGTTGTCAAAATACAAAATACTATTAATATAAACAAAAATGTTGTTGATTAACATCATGGTTACAGAATGGGGAACAAAGAAATCTAAATACTGTGTTACGCAGACGACGCCGCATTAATCGCCGAGACAGAAGACGATCTCCAATCATTGATACACATCTTCAATACAACAGCCAAGAAATAAAATATGATAATATCAGCAGAAAAAAATAAAATGTATGACAACATCTGAATACCGGCTACGATGAAATATCGAAATTTATGGGAAAATAATAAAGCAGGAAACAAGGTTTAGATATCTGGGAATAGATGTAACCGGTTACGGAGATGTTGAAGAGGAAGTACGACAACCAAGCTTAAAAGCAAGTAAAGCTGCGGGATCTCTTAATGAAACAATCTTGAAGAACAAACACCTATGACAAGACACAAAAGCAAGAATCTATAATAATATTCAATACAAATATAACAATATACATAAATTAAAATAGTCTTATAAAGCAGCAATTAGACCTATATTAACATACACGGCGGAGACAAGACCTGACACATCTAAAACGAGACGACTACTAGAAACAACAGAGATGAAAATTTTTCGACGAATATTAGCGAGAAGTCTGTTGGATAGGGAGAGAAGCGAAAACATAAGAAGATCATGCAATGTAAAAGACATAAATGGATGGGTGACAAAACAGAAACAGGTGTGGGGAGCAAACACATTAGTAGAATGGCAGTTTGATAGTACGAATAGCACAAGATAAGTCTCCAAATAGACGAAGAAGTATTGGCAGACCAAGAAAAAGATGGTGCGATAATTTAAACAAATTAGAAGGCTAATATTAAAGAAGAAACAGGCATTAAAGCCTATATACAAGAAGGAAGAAAAAGAAAAAGCAGATATTTATCTATTAATGGTGTTATTTATATTAGGGGAGGTTAGGAGTTGTCAACGACAAGTTATCCAGAGTATCCGCGAACACACTTAATATTTCTATTTTAGTCCAGTCGGGTTACACGCAAAAAAGACCGAACCTTGCATGGCGAGCTACCCCAAATTTTATTATTACACCTAAGGATGGAGGGGGGTAAGTGGTAGTGCAAATCTAAAATCGCGACTGAATTTTTAACTTTTCGACAAAATGGTATGGACTTAAATTGTTGCAAATGCGATTTCCTACAATTTCTTATTGGAAATTTATTTTGCGGTCGATATTTTTCAAGGTACGGGGTAAAATAGTGCCAAAGCATAATTATTGAATTACCTGAGTTATCAATAACCTTACGACATAAATGCACCTCTAAACATAAATGGAGAGAATTTTATTTCAGACAATTTTGATCTCATATTTTTGCTAAAAATTTTTAACCCTTAATTACTGACATGTGTGTCATACCGCGCCGAACATATAGTATGTCAGTGTTTACGCTCTATACATTATTTGCTGATGACACAACCTTATTATGTAGAGGTAAAACTGATTACAGTCAGGAAATATTAGAAAAATCTAAATCCTAGTTTAACTGTAACAAACTTAAGTTAAACGAGCAGAAAACCCAGACAATAGTATTTATTTCTAATAGATAGGTTAGACCATCTGAACCAATAAAATTACTAGGTGTTACTTTGGATACAAGGTTGAACTGGTCGCACCATATTGAAGGATTGTGTAAGAAGCTCGCCTCACACATTTTTGCTATGCGCAGATTGGCTACTTCTGTGAGTCAAAATATTCTTAGGTCAGTTTATTTTGGAATGGTTCATAGTATCCTGTTATATTGCATACTTCTTTAGGGAGACTCGTCCTATGCATATAAAGTTTTCACTTTTCAAAAAGCAGCAATCAGAATTATTGACTCAGCGGAATAGCGCGCCAGCTGTAAACCCCTGTTTAAAAAGTATGGCATTCTTCCTTTACCTTCAATATATATACAGTGAGCACGTAAAGGTTGGAGTAAATTCATTTTCTCAAGAACGGATGATTTTGGAAAAAAATCCCGAAACAGGTCAATTTTTATTTTAAAATTACGACTTTCTGGCATATATATCATACTAGTGACGTCACCCGTCTGGGCGTGATGACGCCATCGATGACTTTTTTAAATGAGAATAGGGGTCGTATGGTAGCTCATTTGAAAGGTAATTCAATTCTTTATTCAGTAATATAAATATTAACATAATTAATTATACAGGGTGCCCAAAAATTTTTTTTTTGAATTAAATTTATTTTACTGCTATCAGAAAACAGACAAAAATGTTTTTTGGCAAATAAATGTTGTTTTTTGCTTGAATTCAATATTAAAGCAGCCACCTACCAGCCTCGTAACAATTTGAACATTTAATTTAAGCCAATATCAATGATTATTTTTCAAATATTCATTTTTTTCTGTTTTCTGAGAATATTCTGAAATGTATTACAGATAAATACAGATAAATTACAGATCTTCTTCTTTTTATGTCAATAAATTTAATCCAAAAAAAATTTTTTTTGGACACCCTGTATAAACAATTATGTTTATGTTTATATTACTGAGTAGAGAATTGAATTACCTTTCAAATGAGCTACCACAAGACCACTATTCTTATTTAAAAAAATCATCGATGACGTCATCACGCCCAGATGGGTGACGTCACTAGTATGATATATATACCAAAAAGTCGTAATTTAAAAATAAAAATTGACCTGTTACGGGATTTTTTTCCAAAATCGTCCGTTCTCGAGAAAATGAATTTATTCCAACCTTTACGTGCTCACTGTATATATTTTTTTAATACTTTGTTAACTGTTCATAATAATATACAAGATGTAAAAACACATGCTGATCAACATAAGTACAATACAAGAAACAAAAGTCATTAGACCAGGGCGCATCTGTAAAAATATTAGTACATTTGGACGTTGAGAGGTGACTCAAATTTTTTTGCAGAAATTGCTTGAAAATAACTTAAATAATAATATTTGAGTTATCCTACCTCTCAAAAAGATCCGGAACATTGTTTAAATAATCAAAATGTCAAAAAATGAAGGAAACATTCGATTTTTTTCTTCGTTTTTTGATTATAACTTTAAGAGTATTCATTTACGAGAAAAGTTGTATTGACATAAAAGTTGTGTAATTAAATTTCCTACAATATAGAGTTGGTTAAAAATTTAAAAAATAGTCACCCTTGTTGCAAAATAACAATAATTGGGAAAAAACTATACAAAAACAAGTATTCGCATTTTACGTTTTTCAACCATTTATGCTAAACTTAGGACCTTCAAATTTCACCCGGAAAAACTATATGATACAGTTAAGTAATACTGTAAATTTCATTAAGATCGGTTCAATAGATTTTGCAAAATAAATTTTGCAATCCAGCTTTCGCAAAAAAAAATTCATTTTTTCAAACTGTTACAGGACTGAAAATAAAGCAGATAGCAAGTTGATTTTTTTTTGCTTATAGAAGTGTACTGTACCTTTCATTTGCAATTTGCAATACTAAAATAGATCAACCACCACGGCGTCAGGAATTTTTTTAAATAAACATTAATTGTTGGTGTTGCGCTCAGGACACCGGATAGTTTGCTCTGATTGGGCATTCCAATGACCTTTGATAATTATTGATACATTTTAATTTTTATTACATTTCGATATAAATAAATAAATTTGTTTATTGCAAAATAAAAACACATACTCTATCCTTTAAAATAACACTTCTTTAGCAAAAACTTTCTTTGTTCATATATTTTAACTTGAGAATAAAAGTTTATTATTTTTAAACATATGCAATTGTTTAAACAATATTTCACAAACAATAATAAAATTAGTTTGATTTTTGTGGAGTTAAAATATTAAATACAACAAAATATAGTGTAAGAAAATAATATATTAAATGAAGATTGGAAGAAATTTTGGTGGAAATCAACTTCATGTGAATCGAACACCGCTGTTCTGCGCGTAGCACCAATAATTAATGTTTATTTAAAAAATTCCTGACGACGTGGTAGTTAATCGATTTTAATTTTGCAAATTGCAAATGAAAGGTACAGTACACTTCTATACGCAAAAAAATTTCAACTTGCTATCTGCTTTATTTTCAGTCCTGTAACATTTTGAAAAAATGAATTGTTTTTGCGAAAGCTGGATTGCAAAATTTATTTTACAAAATCTATTGAACCGATCTCAATGAAATTTACAGTATTGTTTTAATGTATCATAAAGTTTTTCTGGGTGAAATATGAAGGTCATAAGTTTAGCATAAACGGTTGAAAAACGTAAAATGCGAATACTTGTTTTTTTATGTTTTTTTTCGCAATTATTGCTATTTTGCAACAAGGGTGATTATTTTTTCAACTTTTAACTCATTCTATATTGTAGGATATGTAATTATGCAACTTTTATGTCAGTATATATTTTCTGGGAAATGAATACTTTTAAAGTTATAATCAAAAAACGAAGAAAAAAAATCGAATTTTTCTTTCATTTTTTGACATTTTAATTATTTAAACAATGTTCCGGACCTTTTTGAGAGGGAGGATAACTCAAATATTATTATTTGAGTTATTTTCAAGCAATTTCTGCAAAAAAATTTGACTCACTCCTCAACGTCCATCTCAAAACAGATGGGCCCTGGACTACATATCATTTTACCATATTCTAGATTGCAACTTACACAACTTAATACAATATATCAGGGGTGGCCAAGCTCCTTGACAGTCCGAGCCAATTTTCAAAATTTGAAATTTTTCGCGAGCGGCAACTAAACAATTATTTAAAAAGTGTAAAAAAGGTATCAAATTCTTCTCTCACTGTTTGGAATTCACGAATTTTAAAGTGAAATAACATGGTTCACATCGTTTGTTTCAAATACGCAAATAATTATACAAGCAGCCTTTACTAATAATTCAGGAAACTTCGATTCTTCATCATCCTTCCATCTTTTTCTGGGACGGCCTACTGATCTTCTTCCGTCTCTGAAGAACCCCTATCTTTAATACTCTGTCTTCCTCTGCATGACCTGTCCACCTTATCTTAGCTTTTATATTTTATTATGTCTGACGATGTTTTCAGTACCATATAAAATCACCAAGTAAAAGCGTCTTCTCCACTCTTCTGCCGATTCATCTCTTTGAGGGCCAAATGTCATTCTGACAACTTTGCTTTCAAATAGCAGCAGCTTATTTATTTTCCACGGATGTATATGTATAGTCCATGTTCACTTCCATATGTAAGAATTGGGCGAATCATTGGCATGTACAGTCTTAATTTAGATTGTCTTTTTAATAGCTTAGGTATTAATAATGATGATAGGGAGTAAAATGCTCTATTTTACGCAGATATCCTTGCTGAGACCTCTTTTTATGTCATCTGTGATTACCATCCTAGATTTATAAACTCTTTTACTACTTCGAAGTTGTGGTCATTAATATTTATGTTCTACCTAACACTTGGTCTTGGATTTTTGGTTACTACCATGTATTTCGTCTTCTCTTCATTTATTCGAAGGCTCAGACTCATTGACATATTAAGCGTAGACTCGGCATACTCACTCGCGAAAACAGCATGGAAACAGTCGATCGGTGGTCTATCTATCTCTTTTAACCAAACGAGCCCGCGCATGTGCATTGAGTGGCATATCCCTAACCAAGTCTATCCTTTTACATGTCTCTGTTCAGACTACCTGTTTCTTCCTCGAGCGGTGGAAACACCTCTCTCACGTCTCTTGTAGAATGAGCGACTGCACCTATGTATGTAGATCATCAGCAAAGGCCAACAATAGTTTTGATCCTCAATTCGCAAATCCCCCTGTCAGCTCAGATGATATTTTACTTATTACTTTTTACTTACTACTTTTATTCTAAGGCCAAATTGAATAGCAATAGTCATTTATATATTTGTTGTCAGTAATTTAAGACATTTTGAAACATAAAAATTAAAAGTAATTCAGGACATTATCTATTGAGAGCCACAAATAATCCTTCAAAGAGCCATATGTGGCTCGCGAGCCACAGTTTGGCTACCCCTGCAATAGAGTATAATCTGTATAATTGTTTATTAAACCTAAACAAAAATATTGATATTAAGGCAATGAATTCTAAACAATTTTATAAATTAGCAAAACACTTCCTGCTGGAACACTGTTTCTATAGTATACAGGAATTTGTTTGTTTGAGCTCCTAGTGTGGTCATTTATATGAAAACTATAAATATTGCACCTAACTGAATTGTTTTTTTTTATATTTTTATATTTCTATTTTTCATTGTCTATGTTATATTATGTGTTCTTTTAATATTTTTTAGTTATTTCCTATGTATAAAAAAGTGACTTATTTATATTGTGACATGACATGTAGTGTTTACTATGTAAACATTGTCAATAAACGTATCTATCTATCTATAGATCAAAGCAGTCCAGTTTTTCCTTTCGCTATTAGTATAGAAGTATGTTCATGCAGTTGTTCTATTTTCCCTTTAGGTCTGCGTCCCAGTTAAGAGTCCTGTTAAACAGTACTCCCAAGTAGGTCGCAGTCGGGCTGAGAACGAGCCTTTCTCCCATCAATCTCAGTGGGTATTGGTCGTCTTCATTTCTGATGATTTTTGATGACACAGAAGGGGCGCGAAACACAATCGTTGTTGTTTTGTTCGCGTTTAGCGTGACTCTCCACTTACAACATCAATCCCCGACCGCGTCCAACAGAGCCTGGGCTCTTCTGTGGATGAGTAATGGGGTTGTATCGAGAAGTTGTCGTGAGTAGAGCCGTGTCGTCTGCATAGAGAAACAGCCGAGTGCCTGGGATATTTTGGTTTGTGATGTCACTGTTGTAGATGATGTACAGCAGTGGTGCTAGGACTGAACTCTGGGGAACTCCAGCTTGTGGAGTGAATGGGGTAGACTTTTGATCGCTTATTTTCACTCTGACAGTTCGATTGTGGAGGTATGAGTGTACAATTTTGGTAAATTGTAATGGTAGCCCGATGTCCAGAAGCTTCCGAACAAGTCCGTCGTGCCAGACCTGATCGAAAGCCTGATTCTGTACATCCAGGAATGTGGCTATGTCGAATGAACCATCGTTGATGGTTTGAGTAACTTTAGTTGTGGAATCGATTAATGCATGTTTAGTAGATTTACCGGACTGGAATCCATATTGAAATTTTGGGATGATGTTGTGGGTTTCGAGAAAGTTATTGAGCCTTTCTTTTAGGATTAGCTCAAGAACTTTACCCAGAGTGTTTATTAGAGAGATTGGTCTGTAGGATTCGACGTCGGTTGGGGGTTTGCCTTTTTTCAAAAGCATGATGGTATTGGCCACTTTCCAAGGAGTAGGGAAGTGGCTGTTTTTGAGACATGCATTGAATATTTTAGTTAGAAGAGGGATGATACTCTCAGGAAGTTTCTTGAGGCACCTACGGTTGATGCCGTCAGGTCCGGGAGCGCTGTTTTTACCTATTTGGCAAAAGCTCTCCGTTTCCCTGTTTGTGAGGGGGTCCATGATAGGATCATAGACTGGAACGTGGTAGTTGAGAGTAACATTTACTATGTATTCTGTGTGGAGTTTAAATAAGCGATCAAAGTTTGGGTTGTCGTAAGTTTGAAAGTTGTTTTGAAGCGAATTTCTGAATGCTTCAGCTTTCCCGTCTGGGGAATTGACAATGTGATTGTTGACCAACAGATGAGATGGTTGAGATAGTTTTTGTTTAGTTAGGACTTTGAATTTGTTCCAGAATTTACTTCCGTCCCTGTAGTCCAGTTTTGAGGTTACAGCCACTAGACATATTTTATTATATACGCGTAGAAATAATATTTGAAGATTTCTATTAATGTTAACTTAACCCGGCACCTGCCACGTGGGGTGCTACCAGCACCCCATAACACATTTTTATCAAATATTTGGTATTTCAAGTTTGGTAACGGAGCTGTGCGTCATAGTAGCTTTCTATAATATTATAGAAATAATTATAAATATATTATAATATTATAGCATAGATGTGTTAGTGCGTGAAGTGGTTATTTAGTGTCATTCTGAACTTATAGCTCTAAAATCGAATTGGTGTGTCATCATCTGACACTTTAAGTTTAAATTTTTTTTTTGTATTTTTGATAAACATGTCAAATTTACATGTTTTATTGAAATAACTGATTTAAATTATTAATATAAACTATATACTCACTAAATCTTAATTTTTTTAGATATTTCACTTGACTTCATTTATTATGGCTTGGTACTTACTAATTTGCTTATGACACCGTTTTCATTTTATTTTTTAAATTTTATAATATATTAGTGGCTAATAAGTCAATAAAACATGTTTTTTTTTATATTCTTGTGTCACTCAACACCTTATTTTGTTTTTTTAACAAGTAGATCACAGAAAATTTTTAAGAGATGCTTTGAGCACCCCACGTGGCAGTTGGCGCCTTGCAAAGCCACGTGGCAGGTGCCGGGTTAAAGGAATGCACAAAATAATATGTTTCATTTAATTTGTATGAATGGATTATAAAGCGTTTTTACGAAGCACATTTGTTCGGAACACACTGTAACTGTAATCGAACCAAGGTGACATTTTGGCATAAATTGGTAACATTTATTTGACAGTTGCGGTATTGACACTTCAGATTTGTTTTTATTCTCTACTATAAATATTTGTTTTATTATATTTGTTGTTTTTATTATTTAGTTTAACGTAAGATTATAACTTAATTCTTGTTTTCTATTTCTAATGTTTTTATTTATTTACATTGAATATTAATTTGCTTTGTTGTATAATCCACTTCGCAAAAAATTATGTAATATATTTGATTTAAAATGAACTCAAGAATTTTTTGAAAATATGCAACAATGTCAACTTAGATCTCTGACGTAGATAATGACGTGCAACGGTAAGTATATTAGACGGACTGTATGTGTCTTTTATATTCGCAAGAAGGTCCTGAAATGTTATGTGTATCCTATTGTATGGTTGTTAGACATGGACGTTAAATATCACAATGCTAAACAAAGTGAAAGCATTCTAATTGTGGTGCTATCGACGAATTCTAAAGATATCGTTTGTTTCACACACTTCCAATGAAGATGTTTTTCAAATGATGAATTCAGAACGTCTGCTCATAAACATCATAAAGAGGAAATAAACAGATTTCTTATTCTTAACGTGCCTTATCAAGTCTCCTTGATGTTGGCGGTTAAGAGGGCAAAATTGTCTCTGTCTCGAGCTATTTTAAGTAGTTGCTTTATTTCATTATGTCTGTCCACTCTCTGATATTCTTTAAGAAAATAACCAATTTTCTACCAATTCCTCTGCTTCCTTCGATTTTACCCATCCTAATAAGTTGTAGAATATTATATCGGTCTCACCTTACTACGTGTCCAAAATAGGTCATCTTTCTACATTTGCTCTCTTAAGGCCATGGGTACATAATTATCAAATATTTTACGGCTATCCCTACCTTTTCTGTCTTTACATGGCAAATTACGTGTAGTAAAATTCACACTGGTATGGATATGTAAATATTACTAGAATGTCGTTCTACTTGACAATGTCATAATTAACTTAAGAGATGGCATTTGAATGTTCTTGAATAACTCTTATTTGTATAATTGCAAATTATTAATTCAGTTAATAAATGTGATAATTTTTTCACTAACTACGTATTCAGTGATTGTAATGATTTATATGTACAACAAAAACTAGTACTCAATTGAGAAAAGAGGAAAATTGTTACAGTGATTTTTTAATAATATATTGTTACTATGGAACGTTTACAATTTTGAACATCTTTAACAACAAAATACTTGGATCACAGAATATATCTTGATGTATTCTCTGCTTGGATCTTCCATAAAATAATACACAATAAATAACTTTTTATAAAGTTCACGTCTTAAATCAATTATTTCTCAAATACACTATATTATTATATAAATATTATTTAATCAACAACTCAAAATATTCCCGATTCATGTCAAATATTTAAAATTGTTACTGATTGTCACTGTCTGACTGACAATAGGCTGAAAATATTCTATTCGACTAAGTGCGTTGTATGACAAAGATAGATTTGGAAAATATTACCACGGACATTGTGTTCATTTTTTTCGAATCCTGAAAAAACTAATAAATATTCTTGAAAAATTTAAACGCAGAATGAAAGACTAAATTATTACCGAGGGCCAGAGCTGGGTAGTATCCGGATACTTCAGTATCCGGATACTTCTGTATCCGGATACAATATCCGGATACTTTTTATGTATCCGAAAGCTGTATCCGGATACTTTTTAAATATTGTATCCGGTATCCGTATCCGTGATCACATTAAAAAGTATCCGGATGCCGGATACTTTTTTTGATATTCGGATACTTTTAAATATTTATCGCCCGCCGATAATGCACCTAACGTAGGCACAACACTGCCATTCCTTCAATCCAGATGACATGTGTCTAATATGTTAAATCCCATTTTTCGTACTCGTCACCGTTATAATATATTATTATATAGCTAATGGAGCTTTGTTTTTACCTAATCAGTTATAAATCTTCATAAGCACGTTGTTTAATTAATTACTTAAGCTTAAGTGGTACAATGTTGTAAAAAATCCCAAAAAAACTATAGAAGATATAAAAAAAATGCATTTAATATAACTGTCGCCAAAACAAAAATGGAATTGGAAAAAATTGCAATGAATCAGATGAAAGTAGAGATCAAAATTTGGATGACTTTTTTGATTTTAGCAATTTTCGAGACCAGCAAGTGGACAACAGTTGTATGGTATGTTAAACAGTAAATGGTTAAATTCAATTAGTTACCACTATAAACAGCCCGGATTAACCGATAATAGTATAAAAGGCCCGGTTTCAGGTAAAATTTATTTTAGGATTTATTATGGGAGTACCGTCTAGTCAGTGTTAATTGCAAAAGACCAACTCTGTCTACCTCGGTGGCTTATCGCTCCGGGTGGGTCTTAACAATGGGCCAGGTCAAATAAATTTAATAATATTTACGACCGCACTAATTGAACTCAAACCATTTACTGTCGAACAAACCATACTATTAATTATTATACATAGAATGAACAGGGTTCCAACATCAATAATAAAACTTCAAAAGTACAGTTGGAGTTGCTAAGATATTTGGAGGACAAAAGAACCAATTTGAACATCTTAAATGAATACCCAATCTTAAAAAGGGTGCAACACATGCTTACAACACATGCTTAACTTCGTCAGCACCAGTTGAAAGACTTTTCTCTTTTACAACTATGATTGATACGCCTAAAAGAAAAGCTTTAAGCGATTAACACTTAAGGTATTGGTACTTACAAAGGCAAATTCAAAGGCACTCCACTTCTGACTTCGTCAGCAATTGGAATACTTTCTGTATTAGTACGTTTTTATTTGAATTTAATGTTTCCTTATAAGTTTATGTTCTAGTTTTATTATTCATAAGCAATAAACAATTTTTTGAGTACCTTCTGATTTCTTTCTCCGTCATTTAATGTATTTTTATTATTATATATTACATTAAGAGGATGGGTATTTTTTTCGAATCCTGATAAAACTAATAAGTATTCTTGAAAAATTTAAACGCAGAATGAAAGATTACGTTATTAGCGAGGGCCGAAAGTCCCTGAAAACTTCTATAATGTTTATTTTAATAAGTTACAGGGGTGAAAAACTAAGAGAAAATTTAGTGTTATTTTTAATTTCAAATATCTCATTCAAAATAAACTTTTTATTTATTCTAAGGGACTTTCGGCCCTCGGTAATAATTTAGTCTTTCATTCTGCGTTTAGATTTTTCAAAAATATTTATTGGTTTTTTCAGGATTCGAAAAAAATGAACACAATGTCTGTGGTAATATTTTCCAAATCTATCTTTGTCATACAACGCACTCAGTCGAATAGAATATTGTCAGGATAATGTCAGTCAGACACTGAAAATCAGTGACAATTTTAAATATTTGACATGAATCGGGAATATTTTGAGTTGTTGATTAAATAATATTGATATATAGTGTAATTGATAAATAATTGATTTAAGACGTGAACTTTATAAAAAGTTATTTATTGTGTATTATTTATGGAAGATAGGAGCAGAGAATATATCAAGATAATATATTATGTGATCCAAGTATTTTTTTGTTAAAGATATTCAAAATTGTAAGCGTTCCATAGTAACAATATATTATTAAAAAATCACTTTAACACTTTTCCTTTTATCTCGATTGAGTATTAGTTTTTGTTATAGGTACATATAAATTATTACAATCACTGAATACATAGTTAGTGAAACAATTATCATATTTATTAACTGAATTAATAATTTGCAATTATACAAAAAATAAGAGTTATCAAAGAACATTCAAAAGCCATCTCTTTAAATTAGTTATAACATTGTCAAGTAGAATGGCATTCTAGTAATATTTACATATCCATACCAGTGTGAATTTTACTACACGTAATTTGCCATGTAAAGACAGAAAAGGTAGGGATAGCCGTAAAATATTTGCGAATTATGTACCCATGGCCTTAAAAAGACATGCACATTACATAGTTCTAATACTAATAATTTATGTCTTCTTAAAAAAAGTATCCTTCAAAGTATCCTAGGAAGTATCCGAAAAAAATATCCGGACACTTGTATCCGAATACATTTTTAAATGAAAGTATTCGTACTTTTTTAAAAAGTATCCGGATACATTTTGAATATCCGTATCCGGTATCCGGATACTTTTTTTCAGTATCCGACCCCCAACACTGGGAGGGCCGAAAGTCCCTTAGAATAAATAAAAAGTTTATTTCGAATGAGATATTTGAAACTAAAAATCACACTAAATTTTCTCTTAGTTTTTCACCCCTGTAACTTATTAAAATAAACATTATAGAAGTTTTCAGGGACTTTCGGCCCTCGCTAATAACGTAATATTTCATTCTGCGTTTAAATTTTTCAAAAATACTTATTAGTTCTCTCAGGATTCGAAAAAAATTAATCCCCATTTGAATAGCATTGCAGCCGAAAATACGTACCCATCCCCTTAAGGACTGCTACATCCATGGTATTTTTAGCGTACGTCTGTACAGCCACATTTTAAAATAGAACACCTCAGCCATATAACATTAGAGAACCTACATACTATCTACGGCCTTATAATACAAGAGAAAGTGGAGCGAAAAAGATTGATTGATCGAAAGAAACTTTCATGGTCGTGTAATATTAGACAATTTGTGTGATTCCACAGTAGAAGAATTATTTCGCGCAACAGCCGATAGAGAAATGTTTCGGGAAATTGTGAACTAGTCCATTAAAACGTTACATTTTTTAAGCCATACCTTTCATTTGTTAGAGGAGTCAATTTTATTTCTTTACTGTATAGGGGGGATCAGTAGAAGCTTAAGTTCAAGTTTTTGGGATCGCCACCCTTGTCCCCCGACCACCATCTTGGAAATGGTGTGCAAAGGGGTTTCGCGCTATATCTCGTAAACTGCCAACCCTATGGAAAATCTAATGAAACATAAAATGTAGCAAATTAAATTTTCTACAATTTTGTTTTTATTACTTTTTATCAAGTGACCAACAAAAAAGATATAAACAAAAATATATAAACATTTTTTAACAAGTTTCATTTTGGAGGTTATAACTTTTTTTCAGTTCATTTTAAAATAAAATAATATTTTAGCAATTTCATGCAGGGTATTTCAGCGAACAATTTCCACTATAAAGTTGTTTAATTCTATTTATTTATATAGGTTTTACAGCACTCCAAACTTGACCAGATTCTCGAATGCTCATAGGGATACAACAAAAACAAAAGTTAGGCTTACTTTTCTATCTATTCTTTTTCTCATGATCATCTTTCAGTGCGTCACAGTTTTTCGATTTCTCTCTAACGCATTAAATTGTATGTGACAGAAAAAAAGGCACGTCTGGGAATACTTCGGTAATTATTCTAGTTCGGTGATTATTCTAGTTGTCGATAGATGGCGCCATAATCAAAAAAGAATTATTTATTAAATAAAATAATAATATTATCAATATAATCTGTACAATTTATAAGACTATACAAATGAAAGAAAATACCATTTTATAAATGCAATAGACACAATTGATTTGGTTTTATTCCAAATTGAAAATAAAATTTGACAACTGTCAGATTTAACTAAAATGTCACGTTAGAATAAATGTCATAAATGTGTATTATCACGGACTTACCTTTTTTTCTATAATTTGTGACGCACTGAAAAATGTTCATGAAAAGGAGAATATACATATTTTTTATTCATACAACTTATTATGATTTTAACATTCCTATGCTATTATTAATCTGTTTTTGACTTTCTCCCCACTATAAAACTTATAACTCTAAGTATATATAGAAAAGGCCCAAGAAGTTGTTTTAGAACAAATTCGCCGGTTCAGAAGAAGAATGACGCAACCGCAAAATGCAAAATTCTTAAGAAGAGCAAAAAACGAATTTTTGATATCAAAATCATAAAGTATGATCAACATTAGCCATTCACCACCACACCGTGGTCAGGATCTCGAGATATAAGCATTTTTTGGGGTGTGCCGCTTGTCTATGAAGTAACATTACTTTTTTCCTATTGTATATTTTGACTTAAAATTTAAAAAAAACTTATTATAAACTAAACAGTTTGTCACTCAACTTTTTTAAGTAAACATGAAACTAACGAAATATGATGACAAAATGTTTAAAAACTAACAACTCTTTTTTTAATGTGTTTAAACATTATGGACAAATTTCATTGTTATCTACATACTTCAAAAATGACACAGAAAAATTTTCAAAAGGAAATATTTACAGCGACCAAAGATACAGCGAGGTAAATTAGAAAAATCATCAAAATTGATTTTCGACATTTTTGTATAAAATTTGATTTTTGAACTTGTTCCACCAAATCTAGATAAAAATAAACTTCATATTCGGATTCAGCGACCTCGAAAATATAAAAATAGACCAAAATTGGTCATTCACCTTAAATTTGATTTTCGTGGTCGGCATAACGATTGCCTGCCGCTCGACTAATATATTAGATAGAAAAGTATTTTTTTTATTGTATTCCTACGAGAATTCAAGAATCTGGTCAAGATTGGAGCGCTGTAAAACCTAGATAATAAATAAAATTAAAAACAAATTTGTAGTGAAAATTGTTCATTGAAAAATCCTCTACAAAATCGCTATGATAGTATTTTATTGGGAACTGAACGGAAAAAGAGTTATAATCTCCAAAAGGAGACTTCTTACAACATTTTCTCATATTTTTGTTTATAACTTTTTTGTTGGTCACTTGACGATAAAAAGTAATAGGTCTGGATCCCTCGTATGAAAAAAAAAAGTTGATTAATACCAAACTGAAAATTTGTTAATAGCTTAAGGATGTCTGGTCGGATAAACTTTGATATATGGGAACACTGGAACAAGGGCAGTTTTAATTGTGGAACAGGTTAAAAATCTGGATAGACTTAAACTCTCCGAACAGAAATTAACTCTGATGCAAAAATCAGACTGCTATCTATCACCTGTCATAATTCCTGTCATTTGGCATATTCTACATGTTCCGCTCACTAAAACGCCCATTTGGTGATAAATACCAGTCTAATATTTGCATCAGAGTTTAATCTCTATTCGGAGAGTTTAAGTCTATTCTGTCGGACAAAATAAATGTGCCGTTTTCGTGGTCTGACCGTTCCAAATTTTTAACCTGTTCCACAATTAAAACTTCCCTTGTTCCAGTGTTCCCATATATCAAAGTTTGTCCGACTAGACACCCTTAAGCTATTAACAAATTTTCAGCTTGCTATTAATCAACTTTTTTTCATACGCGGGATCCAGACCTATAATAGATATAAAATTGTAGAAAATTTAATTTGAACATTTTATGTGTAATTAAATTTTCTATGGGATTGCTAGTTTAGGAGATAAAGCGCGAAAGCTCTTTGCACCCCTTTTTCCAATATGGCGGCCGGGGGACAAGGGTGCCGACCCCAAAAACTTGAACTTAAGCTTCTACTGAACCCCCCTACACATTAAAAAAATAAAATTGGCTCCTCTAAGAAATGCAACCCTGCCGGTTGTTCGAACGCTAATCAACAATGATCACTATCAAATATTTAATTACTGTCACCAAAACTGTCAATGTCAAGTTTTATTGGGTTGCTGAAAACATAATTGATTAAAATTATGAGATTATTTTATCAATAAACATAAAAATTATTAACATAATTGATTAAGTAATTTCATATTATGTTTTCAGCAACCCAAACAAAGTTGACATTGACAGTTGGTGAGAGTAATTAAATATTTGATAATGATCATTGTTGATTAGCGTTCGAACAACCGGCCCTAAATGTAACATTTCAATGGCCTAAACATGATGACAGCCAACGTCTGAATATGGACAAGGTACCTAAAGAAGGAAAAAAAGATGTGCCTCTGGGACCCGAAAGAAGGCACCTGTATACAACACACAATGTACCTACTTATCTTATATTTATCAACAATAAAAATGTAAGTGATCAGGCGTATGACTCATTTCATTTTTTATTTGCTGGACTATAGTGTACTTCAAACAGTAAATAAAAAAAAACTTTTAATATAAAAGCCTTTTGAGGTTACGGACATCCTTTATATAATACGATAACTAGTTAACGATACTTACAAAAGGCAGAGTTGTGCATTAGTGGCATAATCGCAAATTTAATTTAATAAGGTCCGATAGGTCTCATTTCGTTAAAACGGAAGAGCCAACAAACATTAATGGAAAATGTGGGCAAAAGAAAATCCTCACGAATTACCTAAATGGACGAAAAGGGACTCACTACCAGTTAATATTTGGTCTGTCGACACTCAAATTAAAACTAGAATTTATGGACCAGTTAGTCATAATAAAAAAATTCGTATATTATATTCGTATATTATATAATGTATTTATTGTCACATAAAAATATACGAACGAATATATGAAAATGTACCAAATTTATATTGATATTATTTCATACTATATTTTCAGTTTTATTTTATCGTACTACATACGTATTATAATAGATAATGGTAGGGGAGCCAAAGCTGGGAATTTTTGTAGTTACTCGAGCGCGTCAGATTATCATATGGGGAAAAATCTGGTACTCCCCTGCAAATGGTAGGGGAGCCCAAGCGGGGACTTTAGCAGTTATTCTAGCGCGTCAGATTATCATATGGGGAGAAATCTGTTAATCTGTGGGGCCGTTAAGGGTGGCCCGAAAAAAATCTATCCTTAAAAATAATCGAAATTGTCAGATTAAGATAAGGTAAGTTAAGTACATGCAAAAGAGTGTATATTTAAAAAATCTGACGAATGTAAAATTAAAATGAAAAATGTAAGGAAATGGGAGGGTCAAAAATTTCACAACAAAAGCGAATATTTCGCGAAATGAACGTCATATCGAAAAACTAAAAAATACGTGTTCAATATTTTTCAAAAATATATCGAATGATACCAAACATGACCCCCACGGAGAGGGGTGGGGGGTAAATTTAAAATTTTAAATACAAATCCCGCGATATTTTGCAAAAATAAACGTCACATCGAAAAACTGCAAAATACACTTATTCAATATTTTTGAAAAATATATTGAATGGTACCAAACATGACCCCTTGCGGAGGTGGGGTGGGGGGTTACTTTAAAATCTTAAATAGGAGCCCCAAACTTTTATTGCAGATTTTGATTCTTTAAGTAATAATAATAAGCAAATTTTATTCGAAATAAATTTTCGAATTATGAATAGATGGCGCTATAATCGAAAAAACGATTGTTTAAAATGGTAAATTAAATTAAAAAATGGAAAGTCTCCACTAAAATGGAAAACTTTACTAAACTTTTTTAGGTTTTAGGACCTAATAATCACAACCCAATAGGTCCCCAAAGCGCTCGAGTGACTGCAAATTTAGCATACTTTCCTCCCCTACTAAGATGTACCTCTACCATATATTTACTCTTAACACAGGGAAGTTCGTTAAGGGGGGCCCGAAAAAAAAATGTATCCTTAAAATACTCGAAATTGCCAGATTAAGATAATGTAAGTTAAGTACATACAGAAGAGTGTATATTTAAAAAATCTGACGATTTGAGCGGGGTGTAAGGAAATTCGTGAGTCAAAAAGTTTCACAAAAAAAGCGAATATTTCGCGAAATGAACGTCAGATCGAAAAACTAAAACATACGTCTAAAATGAATAACCATTTTCAAAAAATACGTCTTCAATATTTTTCGAAAATCTCTCGAATGGTACTAAACATGACCCCCTACGAGAGGAGTGGGCGGTAAATTTAAAATTTAAAATACAAACCCCGCGATATTTCGCAAAATGAACATCAGATCGAAAAACTGCAAAATACACGTCCAAAATGTTTTTGAAAAATCTATCGAATGGTACCAAACACAACCCCCCACGGAGTTAGTGTGGGGAGTTACTTTAAAATCTTAAATAGGACCCCCAAATTTTTATTGCAAGTTTGGATTCTTTACATAAACATTTTATTCGAGACATTTTTTCGAATTATGGATAGATGGCGTTATAATCGGAAAAAATAATTGTTGGAAATGGAAAATTAAATTAAACAATAGAAAGTCCCCACTAAAATGGAAAATTTTACTAACTTTTTTTGGTTTTAGGACCTAATAATCACAACCCAATAAATCCCCATAACGCTCGAGTGACTGCAAATTTAGCATATTTTGCTCCCCTACCATAAACTTATAGGATCTTGAAAAAAAAATCAGGTTTCACTTTTTCTCGACGTTTTGAGTAGCCCTGCGCCTAAAAGCAAAAAAAAACAAGTCGGAAGTATGTACGAACGTATGTCTGTCGCCGCCCCGTCGCCACCCCCCCCCCAGAAAAAATTACTGGACCGAGTTTTGTCGAGAAACTAAGCTTTTAAAATGAATCTCGCATAGGGGGCCGAAATAAGGAAGTTATTTTATGGTCCATTTTTGTAAATTTTAACTTAAACTCATGAAACTTAGTGCAAAGTTAGCTCATCGATAGGCCAATGAAAATACGGAATTTTACATTTCCAAATTTAAAATGGCGGCCAATATGGCAGACCGCCCACCCGGCACATTTCTTTACGTATCAAAAAACTTGTTAACATAAATTTAATTTGAAAAGTTCGTTATATAGTGTAAAGATGGGAATATAAGCTGAATATTATTGATTTTTAGAAAAAGTTATGGGTTACCTATATTTACGATGACAAAATTTGACATAAATTTTAACTAGATTTTCTCATAAATGGCTCCAAGGAATTTGTTCATTTTTCGATATGTTTTAGATGCCCTATCGGTTAATTGAATGATATTAGTCAGATTTCATAACTCCCCATAGGAGGGAACTTATGACTTTTTTTAAATATTCGAATGCCCGTGACTTCCTCTGTAATAGAAACTAAAATTTGAAATTTGGCAGACTTTCATTATGTATGCTATTATCTATTACCTATCACATTAATGTTGCTTGACCGGAAATGAAAAAAAATCCTAATTTTTTTAACACCTCCTGTATATTTTTACATATTTTAAAAGGATACAAAATAACCTTTACAATGACAAAAAACTCGTTGCTGTAACTTAAAAAGTAGAAAAGTTACAGTAGGTAATTAGAAATTTTGCTATAATCTCGTGTGTCGTCTCTCACACATAATTAGCGCGATCATAGCAGCTTATAGAAATATAATGAAATGCAGTTATTAAGTATGTAAACTATTAATTTCTCAGAAAAAATGAACTAATTTGAAACGAAAGTACTACTAAGTTTCTATTTATTTAGGCAATAATATATAAGGTGTTCCCCGAAATATGGCATAAGTTTCTCACAATCTATTAAAAATTTAAAAAAATATATTTTTATAAAAGTTGCCGTAATTAATGATGCACAGAACCATAAACTATTTTCAAGTATACAGGACGTCTCTAAAATATCAAAATAACGAGCAACTTTCTTATTTTTTACAGAATGCCATTATTTAGAGGTCCATGTCACCAGCCCCCCTTTTTCAATTTGAGGGTCAAAACAAAGCTCATTCGTTTGTATTGCGTTAGTACTGGATTGTATCACCCTTCATTCGTTTGTACTGCCCCCACCCTTTTAAATCTGCCTGGAGGGGCTGGTGACATGCCATCCCCCCCTTTTTCGATCTCAAGGTCCGGGATGGGTACGTTCGTTTGTACTGCGTTAGTATCGGATTGTATCGTCCTTATTTTGTTTGTACTGCCCTCACCCGTCTAGATTGGCATGGGGGGCCAGTGACATGCTACCCTCTACTCTGCACTTTTTGCCTTCTGAATGTCGAAAATTGCTATTTCGTTTGTACTGCGTTAGTACTGGATTGTATCACCCTTCATTCTTTTGTACTGCCTCCACCCTTTTAAATCTGCCTGGAGGGGCTGGTGACATGCCATCCCCCCTTTTTCGATATGGTGATCCGGGATGGGTATGTTCGTTTGTACTACGTTAGTATCGGATTGTATCGCCCTTATTTTGTTTGTACCGCCCCCACCCGTCTAGATTGGCCTGGGGGGCAGTGACATGCTACCCCTCTAATCTGCACTTTTTCCCATCTGACGTCGAAAGTAGGCTATTTCGTTTGTACTGCGTTAGTACTGGATTGTATCACCCTTCATCCGTTTGTACTGCCGCACTCTTTTAAATCTGACTGGAGGGGGATCTCTTTTTTCTATCACGGGGTCCGGGATGGGTATGTTCGTTTGTACTGCGTTAGTATCGGATTGTGTCGCCCTTATTTTGTTTGTACCGCCCCCACCCATCTAGATTGGACTGGGGGGGGGGCAGCGACATGCTACCCTCTACTCTGCACTCTTTGCCTTCTGAACGTCGAAAATAGGCTATTTCGTTTGTACTGCGTTAGTACTGGATTGTATCACTCTTCATTCGTTTGTACTGCCTCCACCCTTTTAAATCTGTCTGGAGGGGCTGGTGACATACCATCCCCTCTTTTTCGATATGGTGGTCCGGGATGGGTATGTTCGTTTGTACTGCGTTAGTATCGGATTGTATCGCCCTTATTTTGTTTGTACCGCCCCCACCCGTCTAGATTGGCCAGGGGGGCCAGTGACATGCTACCCTTCTACATTTAAAACAGGGGAGGATTAATGCTAGGAGTAAGGACACAAAATTAGCCAAAACTATTATAGTAACACCGCGGGTGTAAAATTTGGTAAACGAATTACATTTTGAAACTGAAAAACAGGCATGCAAACCACCCTCCATGGGGAATGGAAAGTTACACCCTCAGATGGATCTCGGAGTAGTTCTACGCTACCGATTTGAAAAATGGAAAAATGTATTTGTTGGAGATAGTTTGAACACCATTTTCGATCAGAAATCAGAGGAGCGACCTTGCCTTTTCCTACTAGGAAGAAATTTATCCATCTCCTCAATAAATTTTACAGTTTTGCGCGCTATCGATATGAAAATCAAAGATCTCATGCGGCGCATTCCGAAATACACTCTTCGTTGTACAATTTCAACCTCTCTGGATAACTGATTAACTGAAACATACATACGGCAGAATTCATTGGAATCGAAAATTATTAAAAGTATTTGGAACATTAAATGAAAAATTCCCACAATCAATGTCTTTCCTACCATCTAATGCGAGAGACCAGATAACAATAATTGCCGTGGCTATGTTATGGTAATGTGTTTTCTAGAAAGGTTTGTATTGTTAATTTATGATTGCAATGAGATTCAGAATTTCCGTATTCCATTTACAAAATAAATATTGTGTCAAAAACTTGCTTATACATTTGTCGCACTGTCCGTCAACGTGTTAATTGACTCTACAGATTCAGTGCCAAAACGAGACATTTTTATAGAAAAATATTTGCAAATATATGAAATGCCAAACTGACCTATTAAATCAACAATGACAGTGCAATTTTCGATTTTTTTACTATGGAATTATCGCTGTATAGACCCGGGCGGATCTGTTTTGAAGTGGATTTGAGAGGTGGCATTCCGATTTCTGCAGATAAAATTAGGTGACAACTTCAGTAATTATAATTGGCTTATGCTCCTTCTCAAATATGTCCGGAACATTAATAAAAACATTCAAATATTTAAAAATTTCGAAAAATATCGATTTTTTTCAACTTTTCAATCATTTTTAAAACGATTCATTTTGGAACAAATAGGGAAATAAAATAAAGATAATTGCATTTTTTATGATATACGACTATAAAATACACTTAATACATTTTGCATAATAATTTTGCAATCTAAATTTTTTTAAAAAAGCTAAAATTTTTTATTAACTTACTGAACAAAAAGTAGACCATTATTTAGAGTTTTGCTAATTTTTTTACATATAAAGATACGCCCTACATATCTAATACACTTTACAGAACTTAAGTTGGTTTATTTAATCGGCCTCAGCAAGGTTTTAAAGTTATACACAATTTTTTGGCTTATAAACAAATACAGTGAGGACGTTTGAGTTAATAAATTCGAATAAATTCATTTTTCTGTTATTTATCAAATAAACATTTTTTTCTGTTTTAGGACAATAGTAAAATGTATCTCGAATTAAATACTTTCTTCTCTTTGTCTCAATTAATTAAAAAAAAAATTGGGCACCCTGTATAAATAATTATGTAATAAATAGAGAATTGAAGAATCTTTCAAATAAGCTAGCACACGACCCACATTTTCATGTAAAAAAATCATCGATTACGTCATAACACCCGATGGATGAGGTTAGTAGTATGATATATATCCCAAAAATTATAATTTAAATATAAAAATCGACCTGTTTAGGGATTTATCTAAAGAGTTGCCCATTCTCGAGAAAATGAATTTATTCCAACTCAAACGCCCTCACTATATTTGTTTATAAGCAAAAAAAATGTTTATATCCTTAAA